>NW_026705740.1:300000-461785 GCF_029867415.1 Vicia villosa
AGAAAAGTGTGGGAGGTAAATTTTGGGGTATGACAATATGCACCCGTGGCAAGGTTAGAAGCTATTCGAATTCTGTTAGCATATGCTGCTCATAAAAATATTAAACTTTTTCAAATGGATGTAAAAAGTGCCTTTTTAAATGGGTTCCTAAACGAGGAAGTATATGTTCATCAACCATCTGGCTTTGAAAAACATTCTCATCCTAATCACGTTTTTAAACTGACAAAAGCATTATATGGTCTTAAACAAGCTCCTAGAGCTTGGTATGAAAGACTTAGTATTTTTCTCATTAAAAATGATTTTCTCAGAGGAAAAATTGATACAACTCTTTTCAAAAAATCACACAAAAATGACTTACTAATAGTTCAAGTTTATGTTGATGACATCATATTTGGGTCAACAAATGAAAAAATGTGTGATGATTTTTCAAAACTGATGCAAAGTGAATTTGAAATGAGTATGATGGGTGAACTCAACTTCTTTCTGGGTTTACAAATAAAACAACTCAAAAATGGCATTTTCATATGTCAAGAAAAATACATTAAAGATTTATTAAAAAAATTTGGAATGAATTAAGCAAAAATTATGGTAACACCTATGCATCCCTCTTCAAATCTTGATAAAGATGAACAAGGACTATCCGTATCAGAAAAATAATATCGAGGTATGATTGGTTCATTATTATATTTAACTGCCAGTAGACCTGACATTGTCTTTTCAGTAGGTCTTTGTGCACGTTTTCAAACTGACCCTAAGGAATCACATTTGATTGCTGTCAAACGCATTTTTTGATATCTCGTTGGTACCACTGACATTGGTCTATGGTATGAAAAAGAAAATCACATCAATCTAATAGCTTACTGTGATGCTGATTATGCTGGAGATAAAATAGAAAGAAAAAGTACAAGTGGAGCTTGTCAATTTCTAGGACAAGCTCTTATTACATGGTCTTGCAGAAAGCAAAATACAATTGCTCTATCAACAACTGAAGCAGAATACGTGTCTGCTGCAAATTGCTGCTCACAAATTTTATGGATAAAAAATCAACTGGAAGACTACTCACTTCAATACTCCAAGGTATCAATTTTTTGTGATAATACCAGTGCTATAAACTTGTCAAAAAATCCTATTCAACACTCGAGATCTAAACACATTGAAATAAAACATCATTTTATAAGAGATCACGTTCAGAAAGAAAACATAGAACTCATTTTTGTAGATACAAACAATCAATTAGCAGATATTTTCACCAAACCTCTAGTGGAAGATAGATTTAATTTTCTAAAGTCAAAATTATCTATTATCAAAATACCTAAGTAAAAATAGCACTCCCTTATTTTTTCCTTTACCTATAATAAATTAAACAAAACTTTTTTTATATAAATAATTTTGCTATTAATAATATATATATTAGAATTTCAATTGCTGGTATTAAGAGTTGCCAAACTAAAATCACGTGTCTGACTTTGTCTTTCTCGTTTCTCCATACTTCTTCATCATTACACAAAAATCTGCCTCTTCCCTTACCAATCAAATCAGCACACTCTCTACCAACTTCCCATCAAATCAGTGATCTTCCCAAAGTTTTCAAATGATTCAACTTCTTCTCTCTTAAACCCTTCAAATGGTATTCAAGGTCACCACATCTATTGTACCATTTGCTGATACCGTTTCCACGTTCTCTTCCAAAACACAAAAAAAACTCTCCATGGAAAAACCACCCACCAAGCGCCGCACCACCACCACTCGACAAAAATCAACCATGAAATCTACTGATTCTCGTCCAACACCCATCACTCCCACCCGTCGCTCAGCACGACATGCAAACACCTCTCATAATCCCACTCCATCTGAGCAAACTACAGAAGAATCTCAAAACCCTAATCTTCCTCTTCCCTCAACCCAGATCGTCTCTGCTCCTCAACTCACCAAACCATCCTCGTCACACGTTTCCACTCAATCAAGCGAAGGAACCTCCCTTGTTTCTTCGTCATTCCAAGCCTATGATCATCCCTCTGAAGTCTCAACCAAAGATTTCATCTCTGATGATGATGTTCGTTCTCTCTATAACGACAAATGGCGTTCCCTCCCTATCGTTGCCGGCAAAACCGTCAACTTGGATAGTTACTCTATCTGGGGTTACGACATAAACGAGCTCGCAATAGCCACAGGTTGGACAAACTTTCTCCAACTCTCTGATGTCTTCTACCCTAGACTAGTTAGAATTTTTTTTGCTGCTATTGAAGCCTCTGACAATGATACACAGCTAATCTCATTTGTGAAGGGTCGTCAAATAACCCTAACCCCAGAGCTCCTTTGCGACATTTTGCATGTCCCAAACAATGGACTTCATCTCTTTAATGATGACTGGCCCTCATCTTATGACCTAGACATTGAATCCTACAGACTCTCCATCACCAAACATCAAACTGAGCGTTTTGTGTCTGCCAACCTTGAACCCCTCAGCCATATCATTCATAACTTCTGTATTCACACTATCCTTCCAAGAAAAGGCAGTATGGAACGAGTCACTGATAAAGACCTACTTGTCATCTATCATTTCTCAAAGAAAACTCCTCTCAATATAGGATATTTGGTGCTCAACTATATCAAACACACTGGTCTTAGAGCAAGAAGCGCCCCTTATGGTATGCTTCTTACCAAAATATTCAAGCACTTTAATGTTCCTCTGGAGGATGAGGACTCCTTCGAGATCAACAAAATACTGGATGCCTCCAAGCTGAAGCGCATGAAAATTCCTTCACTCAAGCGTGCACCATCACCTAAACCTGAGGCCAAATCAAAACGCAGGCGTCTTGTTAAGCAATATGCTTCAACTGAACCTTTAACAACAGGTACTGAATCTCCTAACTCTCCAAACAGCCTGACCATAAATTCTCCCATTCCATTATCTGTGGCTCTTCCAAACACTGCTGACCTAGAATCTCCACAAAAGTCTTCACCAATCTCTCCTCATGCCTCTAAATCCGTATCTCCAAACCCAAAGGAAACAGATAAACAATCTCCTGAAACCACACAATGCATTGACCTTACATCTACATCACCAATCCTTGTCGAATCCCCACCACAAACGGTTGTCATATCTCAAGCTCCAGCTTCTCTTCAAACTGAAACTATCTCAACTGTTGGAATTCCTTCAACTCTGGAGACTTCTGACACTGACATGATCAACATTTTCGCTCTTGAAAATCTTCTTTCAAGTCCTCATGCTACTTCAGCTCACCAACCACCCTCACCAATATCTCCACCCACTCCTGCTTCCAATCCAAACCCGGATGCCCAGTTGTCCTCACTCATATTCATGCTTAAGGCTGAGTTACTAACTCCACCTGCTTCAAATCAACAAACTTCAATTATTCCCCATGTTGTCACCTACGCATCCCCTTCTATGACACTAGTTCCTATCTCCACCAGCTCTCCATTAAATTCTCCTGAATCCTATAAAGAACCGTCCCCTCCAAAAGTGCAACTCACCTCCATTAACCACACAGACTCTGATGATCTAACTGCTCAGATAGAAGCCTTCTTCACCAACCCCATTCCAATACCTGAACAAACCAGTCTTACAGAAACACATCCTTCTGTTCCACAATCAGATCCTTATGCCTTCCAACCAAACTCTCCAATATTCTCTTCTCCAAAAGAAGATGATGACAACTCTTTCAATGTCCAAACTCTTCTTGCTCCAAGGTATGATTCCTCACCTCCAAGAAACACCACTAATAATTCCAATACCCTTCCTCAGCATCCCATCGTATCAATCACATCCTCATTCTTCAACAATTTCCCCAGCATTGGTAATCGAACTCCTGTCTATCCTCGAACTACAACCTCATCTGATACGGCTAACCCCTATCAGGGCGTCTCTCTTCGGTCACTTACAGCTCTCCAGAAGCAATTAATGGCCTACCAAAAATTCTGGATTGAGTATGTCACTGAACAAATATGCCCACGGTTTCCAGGAATGCTTCCTCCGGATCCCTCTCAGATTCAGTTTCCAATTTTGCCATTATCCTCAGAGGCAACTTCTGATGATGAACCATCTGGTTCTTAGTCCTCTCGTTCTCTCTTTTTTGGTGCCCCCTTTCTTTTTGTATGTTTGACAAAAGGGGGAGAACAAGCTTTGACCAAAGCTTTGTTTTGTTTAAGTTCTTTATACTTTATTTATCTATAGTTCACTAGGACTTTGTATTAAATTTAGCAGTAATCCTCTAGGTTTTTTTTTTGTTTGTGCACCAAAATATTGATGCAAATCATTTGATGTATTGATCCTCAAACAATTAATCAAATACTGCTATCTAATCAACATGTGTTTCAAATGCTTTTAAATTCATATGAACTAACATTGAGGGGGAGCATTTGCCCTTTCAAAGTATGCATCTTTTCAGGGGGGGCTTCAAAGTCCTTACTCAAAGAAACTAAAATAAAAAGTTTGTCACCATTCAAAAAGGGGGAGAATGTTGAAACATATTCTGTTAATGTTTTGAATATTACAAACTATTTTATCTAAAGAAACTCCAAAGTGATTTCATCAATTTATCATCTAAATAATTTATGGTCTCTATCAAACAAAGAGTTAAAATGATGATTCAAGATCGTGCTGACAAAGAACAAAGCTTTAAGAACATATGGACTCTCAGAAGATCAATGAGTTACTCTTCAGAATTATGGTCCCAGAGTTACTCTCCAGAATGACAGTCCCAGAGTTACTCTCCAGAATTATGGCCCTAGAGTTACTCTCCAGAATTATGGCCCCAGAGTTACTCTTCAGAATTATGGCCCTAGAGTTACTCTCAAGAATCACGGTCCCAGAGTTACTCGTCCTAGAGTTACTCGTCCCAGAGTTACTCGTCCCAGAGTTACTCATCCCAGAGGTACTCCTCCAGATTTACTGTGCCAAGAATAAGTCTTTGTTGAAATGGTCAAATGTCAGAATTTGCAGAGTGTCAGCAGTACCAAGACCAAGTAAAACCAAGACCAAGTCCTACAAAGACAAATCGGCCAGCATTACTCTCAAGAAGCTCTCGGCATGCATTCACTCTTGGCATTGCTCTATAAATACAAGTCTCATGCTTTACTCTCAGCACCGAAAATTATTGACAAGCACTCAAAGAAAGCAAAAGCTCTTACTCTCAATCTATTCATAATCTCTATATATTATCTTTAGCTCTCACTACCATATAAGTGATAAAAATATATTAGAGTTATCATACACATTCTATAAGTAAAATACTCACTGCCATACGGAGAGTATTTAGGAATTTATTGTAAACCTCATAAGATCACAAAGTATATCATAGATATACAAATCAATCATCTTGTAAGCTATCTGTAAGCTATACCATTCAGAAGTGTAAGCCTGGTGAGGCTAAGAATACATAGAAGAAAAAGGCTATTGTAAGAAGTATTCAATAAAGGATAATCTCACAGGGTGTGGGGACTGGACTAACCAAGTTGGTGAACCAGGATAAGTTTTCTTGTGTTCTTTATTTATTGTCCTTTATTCATATTATTCACAACTATACTTTATCACACACATTAACACTAATTACTTAAAACCTCTAAAGTTATTACTAATCTTTTTCTTCTTATTAAAGGCAACTTTTTAAATACTTAGGTAAATTTTTAAAAGGGACACAATCCAACCCCCCTTGTTGTGTCGTACCTTATTCCATCACGTATGGCCAGCGTGAAATGCAAATCTGTGCTGTTTGTGAATTTGGAAAGTTTGATGATGCGTAACTTTTAAACCGTTGGTCTGTTATGAGTGTCGTTTGGACTATGATGAACGAAATGAAATAATCTGTATGATTGATTGATGTATGATTTAATTGAATGATCGTAATGTATATATAAACATGCTTTGATAACGATGATGATGACGATGACTTGAGTATGAGATGATGTTACTCATCGAACGATGATGATATAAGTATGTTATATATATGTTTGCATTCATTCATAATCATTGTCGAGGGATGTATCCATGATGATGTGTTGGATCAGTGAAGAGCATAATTCGCATTGTGTGGAATTTGTGCTGGCAGGGTCGTATCTGGATGATGTTAGATCGGTCGGTGGGTTAGTCTCATTGTTGATGTTGGTACCGCATGCATAGTGTCAGTTTCATACATATGCATGACTTTTATAACATGAATAATGTATTTTATGTTATGGTTTGATGATGTGTGAATGTGTAATGATGAAACGTCTGAATATGAAACGATTGGGTGAATGATATAACTATGATATATTGTTGTTTATGATGCAATAATATTTGTTAATTGTGATGAGACTCACCCTTACATGTTGTCATTTTCAAATTGAGGATAACGACTTCGACTTGGTGAGGATTAGCTCACGAGTCTTTGTTTAGTTAGCGTCAGGTGTCATGCTCTGATAGATGTAACATTGGGGAACGTTATGTTTTGAAATTAATTTGATAACTCTGTTTATTTTAAATTAATTTTGAGGATTTGTGACATTGATGATGAAATGCTAATTTTGATAATTTATTCCGCTGTGTAAACATGAGGTTGATGAGTTATGATGAATTATTCCCTAGTAAATGCATGACAGTGACGGATAATGTTTATTTTATTATCAATTGTGGAACCCTTGCTTGCATGGACTCTGATTTAATTATTAATTGTCGCGAGGGTTTAGATGAGTGTTACAATTACTGCCAGTGAAGAGATCTTACTTGAGCAGTTAGACGTGTGTTGTACCCCAAAATTTGCCCACACTTTTTGAAATTTCAAAACTATTTCAAAAAATTGGATTTTATAAAATCTCGGGCTCATTTACATTGACATCTTGAATTTTATACATATTCAATTTAAAGTCTGTTTTAAAAAATATAGTAGTTTACTCTTAAATTGCTTATATTTTAATAAATAGAAATGCTTCATATACTTTCAATTGGCTTTTCATTTCAAATAAATAACATAGCACAATTGGTAAGAATGAAAGGCTTGCAAACAAAAGATGTTTCCACTTTGCTGTTACATTATTTCTAGTTAAATCTGAAGCCTATCTCTAATTGTTGAATTTATATTGCATTGTGTGTATATCTCTAACTATTGAAATTTTGTGCATTATAGATTTTAAAAAAGGGGATCTGAGCTTTTATCAATTCATATGCATTTCTTCACTGGAAAATTCTAGATTAATGAAGCTACATCAATCAAACATTTACAATACATACTATCATAAACCACACAGTAAAGTTCATGAGACCAAATGGAGAAGAAGAAGAGGCGGACAAGCTTGTTTTGTCTCTAGGTTTTTTTTGGGCCAAATGATTTTTGAGCCCAATTTGTTTACTTATCGATACCTCTCCTGGATTCATATACTCCCCTTGACTGAATGTTTCACATCACTTTGGGCTTGATTCCTAGCTTGCCTTAAGTCCAACTGGATCTTACTTCCTACACCACCATGCCTGATCCGCACCCCTGCTGGGATCTCATGTTGTTTTGGACCAACCATTTCTTAAGCCCAATTTTTTTTTTTACATAATTTTAAACTAACTTAATTATTTAGATTTAGAAGAATTAGGGTTGTCAACAAATTAGTATTTTCGTAATTAGTCTAATTAGTTCTAGGCTTTTGTTAAGTAATTTAATTAGACTTTAGGATTTAATTAAGTCAACTAACTTATAATTAGGGTTTCTTTATTAAAATCAATTTCTAAAAACCTCAGAGCTATTTTCTTTAGTTATTAGGTTTTGACATTCTCCTAACCTTTAATGTTTATTTATTTGTTATTTATTACTTTATTTAAAATTTTAGAGATCATGTATAGGATACAAGGATTTTTTTTTTGTTGTAATAGATTAAACTAGGATTTATTTTCCACATTCCCGTCTAATTATGTAACCCCCTCTCCGAAGCCCTGTAATAGTTAGGATTTTTATGCTTTTGCTTTTACTTTCTTGCAACATAAATATCTGCGTGTGTTAGTAAATTAGGGTGTGGAAAGAAGTTAACCTCGATTTAGATAACTAACTAAAAGATAAAATATTCTGAAACAACACACGTGATTGCTACGCACACTCACCCCTAGGGTACGTCCCTCTTAGTTGCTTTCGAATATAAGGTCGTGTCCTTCGAATATAGAGGTACCCATTAGCAAAAGTCCCGACGATTAAAAATCATCGCAAAGATCATAAGTCCCTCGATGACCCTCGATGTTGCCAACGAATATATGATCTAGTCCCTCGAATGGTTGCCTACGAAACGATGATTGTCCCTTCGAATTTGCTAAAGGTACCTCTACCGTGTTGCCTTTAACGACCATAGATGACCCCTCGATGTCCCGTACACGTCCAATAAAAAGGAACTACCTACCCATAAATGGTATGGTTAGTCCTAGGAAATTTAAAAAGCATAGAAAAGACAAAGTATAGGGTAGTGCTCCTAGTTTGCTTGCTCAAAACAAAGAAATTGTTTTTCACACCTCTTTCAAAAACAAAGGCTACACTTTTAAGCTAAAGTCCTTTTCTCTTCAAAAATCTCTTTTCCAAACCAACAATAAACAAACTGAGCTAAGCAAACTAAGAGCCCACAGAGAACTGTGGATGAAAAGGGTGCTTACACCTTCCCTTTTCATAACTTACCCCCGAGCCCGTTTCTTATAAAAAAGGTCTTTTTCTGTTCTTTTTACCTTTCCTGAAATTGGACAAAATAAAAGTCGGTGGCGACTCTTGCTCACCGCAACATTGGTTGCTTTAAAAAAATAAAAGTCACTTCACCGAGTTACAACGTGAAATATGAATTTCTTCATGGAGACTTAGATGAGGTGATATACATGCATTAACCTGGAGGATTCTTAAAAAAGGGAAGGAGAATAAGGTGTGAAAATTAAATAAGAGCTCGTATGGCCTTAAACAAGCACCAAGACAGTGGTACAAATTGTTTGAAAACTTCATGCACAAGGAAGGTTTCTATAATTGCAATGTCAATCACCGTTTCTTCTTCGAGATATGTCACTCTAGTTGCATCATTTTGCTACTTTATGTCGATGATATGTTAGTAGCATGTTTAAATATGGACGTGATCAAAAACTTGAAGATGCAGTTATCCAATGAGTTTGACATGAAGAACTTGGGTCCTGAAAACAAGATCCTTGGAATGAAAATCACAAGAGATAAGAGAAAAGCAATTTTACAATTATCTCAAGCAGATTACATCAACTGTGTTTTGAGAAGATTCAACATGAGCAACACCAAACCAGTTAACACATCTTTGGAAAACCAATTTAGTTTATCCAAGGAACAATCACCTCATACACATGAGGGGAAAGAACTCGTGGCTAAGATTCCATATGGCTGATACATAGGAAGTCTGATGTATGCAATGATCGATATGAGGCCAAACATTGGCCTTGAAGTGGGAGTTGTCAGCGGGTTTAAGTCAAATCTTGGTAAAGTTCATTGGGAAGTAGTTAAGTAGATTTTGAAGTATCTACAAGGCACTACAGAGAAGTGTTTGTACTTCAGTAAAAGGGAATTTAAAGTAAAGGACTATGTATATGTAGACTTTGTAGGTGAGTTCGATCATTGAAGAAGTATTCCTGGCTATATATTCGCAGTTGGTACTACAACAGTTAGTTGGGTGTCGCATTTACAAAAAATTGTTGTTATATCCATTATAGAGGCTAGACATGTAACCGTAATTAAAGCCAGCAAAGAGTTTATATGGCTTTAAAGATTGTGACAAAGTTGTGTTTAATCCAGAAGCAAAGTGCCTTATATAGTGAGAATCAAAGTGCAATACATCTTACAAGGAATTCAATATTTCATTCAAGAACAAAACACATGCATCTTCACTATCACTTCATCAGATATCTTCTTGAGGATGGGGTATTAACATTGAAAAATATTGAAGGAAGAAAAAACCAAGAAGACATATTGAGAAAGGTAGTAACCATTGACAAACTAAAGTTATGCTAAACTTCAGTAGGCCTGCTAGAGTTACATACCTGAGAAGGTTGCTGCATGATTGATGTGTGAAGACCGATTCAAATCAGTCTTCAAGTGGGAGATTTCAAGTTAATAACAATACTAACTACCTATTGTGAAAGCAATATTAACCAAAAATAAGGTGTTTGCATAATACTTGTTATTTGTAAGGGACATTTAATGCTTTGTATGGAAGGCAAATGATGCTGCCGTGCATGAGTAACACTTATTATGGTGCATCCTTTGCAAGGAACACTTGGTGCTTTGCATGGAAGGAAAAGGATAAGTGTCTTCATGCATGTAAGGCACATTTCGCTTACTTCCCCTATAAATAGGTGTAACACAGTGGGAGAACTGATTTTTTTGTTTTGTATTTCGCAAACCATTGTAGTGGTTAGCAAAAGTCGCAACCGACTTTTATTTTATCCAAGTTTAGGAAAGGCAAAAAGAACAGGAAAGACCTTTTAAAAAGATTTTGAGTTCGGGGGGTAAGTTATGAAAAGGAAAGTGTTAACACCCTTTTCATCCGTAGTTATCTACGGGCTCTTAATTTGCTTAGCTCATTTAATTTTGTTTGAAAAGCGTAGTGTGTGTGTTTTGAAAGAAGTGTCAATAGTAAGGCAAAACTTCGCAATGATCCTTGTGTCGGTCCTCAAGGATGTATGCAAAGTGTTTTCTGAAATTTCGTTTGAAAAGAACAAGTGGTGTGAAAAAGCATTTATTTTTGTTGAGCAAGCAATTTAAGAGCCACTTACCCTAATGTTTGGTATTTCCTATACTTTACTGGATATGACTAACCATATAATTTGTGGATAGGTAGTTCTATCTATTGGATGTTTAAGGGACATCGAAGGGTCGTCTATGGTCGTGGAAAGCAACATGGTAGAGGTACCTTTAGCAAATTTGAAGGGACGAATCATCATTTTTCGTAGACAACAATCGAGGGACGAGATCATGTATTCGTAGGCAACATCGAGGGTCATCGAGGGACTTATGATCGAGAGACTTTTGCTAATGGTACCCCTATATTCGAGAGACACGACCATTTTTTTTCGTAAGGTAACCAAGAGGGGAGTACCCTAGAGGTGAGCGTGTGCGAGTGTGTTAAATTTGAGTATTATCTTTTTGGGTTAGTGATCTAAGTCAAAGTTTTAAGTTTTTCACACCCTAATTACTAACACATGCAGACATACAATTAATATAATACAGGAAAATAAAGGCACAAAATAGAAATCCTAACAATTACCGGGCTTCGGGGAGGGGAGGAGTACATATAACCAAAATGGAGGTCTACATACATCAATTCTTATAATATAGTGCAGGAATAATATAAGAATTTTTTAAAAAAAAAATTATTGAATCATGTATTTAGACAGCATATAGTCCACATACATCAATTCTTTAATAAATTTAAAAACAATTTTTTCTTATATTACAAAAAGGTAAAACATGTCGGTCACTGTACGGGATTTGTAAGTTTATTAAGTGACACCGTTTAACCTGTAAATCTATCATATAAGAAAGTTAGATGTTCATGAAATTCCTAATTTACCCTTTTAACCAATACTAACCATTGAGGCTATCCACGTGGACTAACTAAACTTCCAGCATTACTTCTTTATTCTTCCTTTTACGTTTTTGATATATTATTCTTTCTTTTATGTTTTTGATAAACACCCACTTTCTCATCACATGATTCTTTTTTACTGCTATGCATTAACTTTTCGTCAGATCATGTCTTCAACACACTCCAACCATTTAATTATTATTATATTTTTTTCTCACTCTTTTCTTATTTCAAATTCAAAATTGTATCTCTATATATTCACTTCTTTAACAATATATCTTTCATCATGTAAAAAATTTATTACTCCAAATTCAAGTTTGTTTCTCTATATATTCTCTGTCTTCAACAATATATCTTTCATCAAGTGAATATTTCAAATTTTATTTGTTTTCTTTGTGCAGGTTAAACAATTCTTTTAATTTCAACAAAAACTAAGTAAAATTATTTGTTATCCTCTTCACAAAAGTATGGAAATAATTATAATTTATTTTTTTCTTTCATCATTCGATATCATATAGAACAGTAAATGAATTTTTTTTTTACTAATCAACAAAAAATTCATAAAAAAATTTCTTTAGCATTTTATGAATATTTTAAAAGAATATGTCTAAGAAAATAATTTCTTTAGCATTTTATTTTATGAATATTTTTAAAAGAATATGTTCAACCATTTGAGAAATACACCTATGATATAATTAATATACTAGGCTAATGAATGGTTTATTTGTTTCTCTCTTTGTATAATTTCTTATCACATTGTGGTTATATTATTTATTTATGATCACAATACACTCTACTTATACACAAAATCTTGATCACAACATCTAATTGATACACAAAATCTTTATTGATTTGACATTTATCTTATCTTTAATTTAATATATATTTCTTTACAATTTTGATTTTTTATGCATTTTTCATTTCTTCTTGTTTTGTAATTTTTAATGCAATCTTTGTGTCTTTTTGTGTTCTGTTCTGTAATTAAATTTCTTTTTTTTTTGCAGTTAAATAATTTGTATTTATTTATTTAAATTTTTAAAACATTTATATCATTTAAATTCTAAACTACAATATTTAAAGAATTATATTTAATAATTTTAAATTTTGACTTATCATTTTTTATTATATATTTACATATTCTTTATTATCACTGTATAACACCATTATTGACATATTTAGTGGAGAAAATGTTTTATCTTGCAGGGTGTGTTTGATTGAGAGAAGAAGTTGAGAACAGATCAATAAGTGAGAGAGAGTGTGAGAAGAGAGAAATAAGTGAGAAATATAGAAGATTTGATGTATTGTTTGGAATATGAAAAAGAAGTGAGAAATAGAGAAGAGAGATTTACAATAATTTTATGAAATGACAAAAATGCTCATATTTAAAAACATTTCATATTAATAATATAATATAAAAATATATTTTTTAATTTTTTAATTTTTATTTTACAATTAATTATATTACTTATATATATTGTTGTATATTTATTTAATTTTACTTATTTTAATTTTAATTATTGTTATTATTACATCACTTTTTGTTTTAATTTTTAAATCAATTTTTTTTATCAACATGCTGTTAAGTTAGAATCTGGTTTTAAAAAAAAAATCTTATAAATCTTATATATTGATGTAAAAATCCTTGCAATTGATTTTTAAAAGATTAAGAGGATATAATTGGAAAAATAATTAAAGAGCATCTTTCTATCACATTTCTTCTCAAGAGTATAAAAAGGTATAGGTCCCACTAAAATTTAGTCTATCTATCACATTTCTCTGCACATCTCTCTCCTATTTCTCTCTTTACTAATTTCTCTTAAAACAAACACAGCAGTAGTGTGGTGGGACATTTTAATTTTGTTGAGAGTACTGTGGTGGTGATTTGATGACTCATCTTTATCGATTTTGTCACTTGCTATTGCGGTTTTGCAGAATTTAGAGAGAATTTAGAGAGAGATATCTATTAAAGTGCCACCAATTCAGAGTTATTAAGTACTACAGACGCTTGGGAAGGTTATGGTGCCATAAATTTATGATTTCATAACAGGAATTCTACTTAAATTTTTTATTAAAACATAATAATTAGCATTATATTTAAAATTTGTATTATTTTTTATTATTTATAGTATCCGATCATTATTACAATAGTTAAGAAAATCAAAACAAACCATTTTTAAAATAATGTATGAAACTTAATGCATTAAAATATATTTTTTTAATTATTTATATTACTAATATTTTTAATTTGAAATTATTTTTAATTTAAGAAAAAATATTTGTTTAAAAAAATATTTGTTTAAAAAATATATGAAAAATGTAGCTATATAGTATTAATGTAATAATTTTAATAATATAAATTAATAAAAATTATTTCTAAATTAAAGAATGGATCTAAAATATAAACAATTGAATTTAAATACGGGAAACTATACTGTTATCATATATTTTTATATATGGAAAAAATATATTTATGCTCCAAATATAATTAAAATATATCTTTCTTTTTCTGAAAATAATAAATTGTTTTGGTTAAACAATTTTATTTGTCTTTCTTTTCATTCTTATCTCTATTTGTCTAAATTATTCTGTTATTTAAGAACAACAATTACAAAACATGGATTAATTGGTTGATTTTCATGGGAATCTCATAAATGGTATTTATGTTCTAAAAAATTTTGATCAAAAAATAGTATAGGGGAAAATATTTATTATTGATCTAAACATTTCTATATACTAAAATTTACTATTAATCCATTTATTTCTATAAACTATACCTAAACAAAAATAATATTTGTATATGGGAAAAAAATTGTTATTAATCTAAATATTTTTATATAAAAAATAAAATTTATGATCTAAATATTTTTTATGACATTGATTAATTTTTTAATAAAATTCATTATTTAGAATTTAATTGCATTAATTTCTTTTTTTCCAACAAATAATTAAAAGTGTTAGTTATTTATAAAATAATAATATTTGCAGTAAAGAATAGTATAAATACTAAGTTTTTTTCAAAAAAAAAAAGAGAATATATGGGTCCGTTTGAAAAAATTGACATAGTAAAAATTATTAATAATATACATATATATATATATATATATATATATATATATATATATATATATATATATATATATATATATATATATACTTTTTTAGGTAAATATGTATATATATATATATATATATATATATATATATTAATTGTACAAATATTTTTTGTATTTGCATCAATTATACAAATATTAATAATTATTATTGTAATGAATATTATAAATGGTATAAAATAATACTAACTTCTCATCATTCTTTTTTTTTACACAATGGTATTTGTTTTGACTTGAGTTGGTGTCTTCTTGAAAAAAATTAAAAAGTTATGTGGTAATCCTTATTTTATGTAGGAATGTATAAATTGGAAAGAGTTAATAATTTTGTCCATGTGAAAAAATATTAAATATATATGATGGGCATAAGAATATACTAAAACGTCATAATGATATTGTCACACACCTTTTAAGTAGCGATAAAATGGGATAAAGTTGTATTATTATTATAGCAGTAAGGCTTGAAGTAAGATGATTATTTTGCATATCTGCAAAATATGATTAGAGTAACATTTTAAAATATTGTGTCAGTATATTACCTTATCTTGCCCCATGTATGTGGCAACTGTTTACTAAAACATCATGACCCATGGAACAAATATGTGAAATAATTGAAAAAGAAGAGGGAAATGAAATATTAAAGTGAGAGAAGAGGGAAGTGAAAAGTAAGAGAAGATGAATTTGAAAAATTAGAAATCATAAGTGAGAGGAAAAAGAGAAGAAATGAGACATGAGAGAAAAGAGAAGAAAATATTTGATTTGATATGTGAGAGAAAAAAAGAGAAGAGATGAGACATGGGAGAAAAGAGAAGAAAAGACTAGATGTGACATATCAAAAAAGCCAAAAAAAAATATGTTATAAATTAGATTTTGTACCAACCAACAAAAAATCTAAAAGAAGAGAAAAAATTGTAAAAAATTAAACTTGGTGTTATAATTGTAATTGGTGAGTCATGAAGTTACATTTTTAAAATTATAGACACAATTTTCCCTCATTTTATACTGGTGGCAAAAAAAATATTGGGTAGAATTAATTGCTCCATAATATCAAATTTTCTTATATTATAGATTAATGCTTCTAAAATAAAATTAATAATATTTTTAAGTTAGTTTTAATATATAAAATGTGATGAAAAAATAAGATTATGTTTTACTAAATCTTTTATATACGGGGACATGAAGTTACTGATCAAAATATTAATTATTAACGGGAAATGAAGTTACTGGTCAAAATATTTGTTAAGGTATACGGGGTCAGGAAGTTATTGATCAAACTAATATTCCTACACGACACTTTGAAGTTATTGATCAAAATATTAATTATTAACGGGACATGAAGTTACTGATCAAAATATTTTTTTATTAATTATACATTTAATTATTATTTTTTCATGGATAATCAAATATTTTTCTATTAAAAAATATTAATATGAAACAAATGCGCGTCACGTACCAGAACCCGTGCGAACGCACGGGTTTGTTAGTAGTTATTTTATATAACATTTTAATAATTTAAATAACCCATTCTAAAGAGCAGAGTAGTGCCACCAAGCACAAACAAACAAACAACTAATTGAAAAAAAAAAAAAAGTAAAAGTTAAGACAGTACGAAAATCCCATCCTATAGATAAGAATCGTGTGGATGTGCAAAAATGAGATATTTTAGAATTTCATTTAATAACCATATAAAATCACAATTATATGAGACAATGACGTAGGAAACGTTTGACACGTTGAGTGATAAGATATGTTATTTTATTTTATTATACCTTTTCGTTCGATTATAAAATAGCAATAAGAGAATACCTTTTTACCAACTCCAAATCGAATTCTCTCCAACATTCCTCACTCTCACTCTTACTCTCTCATTGGTAAGTTTCTTTTTTATGTTTATTATGATTTATGAATGTGTTTTTGTTGTTGCGGTGGTCTTTACTTGCTTTCTTTAATCTCTTTACCTTGTGTTGCAGATCAATGGCTGACATTGACTGGCCAAAGAAGGATAACCGTCGATTGCTTCATGTTGTTTACCGTGTTGGTGACCTTGATCGCGCCATCAAGTAATTATTCAACTTCTTTTTTTGTTTAATTGCATGCTTAAGTTAATTAATTAATTAAAATACCCTAATTTCTCGGATATTATGATTTTTTTTCTCTTAGGTTTTATACTCAAGCTCTGGGAATGAAGCTTTTGAGACAAAGAGATATTCCTGAGGAGAAATATGCTAACGCTTTTGTTGGATTTGGCGATGAAACATCACATTTTGCTATTGAATTAACTTACAGTATGTTTTTCTACTAGCATAATCCATATTTAAAGCTGGATTACTTTAATTAATAGAATAAACTGTTTTAAATTTGGACCGTCAGATCCTAATCACACGTCAGATCTAGACATTTAACAATTTAAGTAAGGACTAAATATGATAATTTGTTTGAAATTATTAAAATATTAATTGAAATCTAGACTACAAGATCTAGACAATGCAAATGAGTGGAGTTATTATAAGAGAAAATTTATTTATCTATTTATTTATTTTAGATTTTTAGAATAGTGAATGTATCTCATCTATATATACGCCAGATACATTGAATATTTAATGAATTCAAAAAATTCATTTTCTTGTAAGACATCTAAAAGTATTGAGTATTATTTTTATCTAACTATTTAAGTATATGATCTTTTATCTAACTATTTAATAGTTAGATATTATTTTTATTTAACTATTTTTAGATTCATAGAATAATGAAATTATCTGGTCTATATATAGGTTAGATACATTAAATATTTAATGAATTTAAAAAGTAAATTTTCTTATAGGACATAGAAAAGTACTATTTTTTTAAGTTTTTCAATTCTTATAACTATTCAATTTTATGATCTTAATTGTTAGATTATGGAGTGACTTCTTATGATGTTGGAGATGGCTTTGGACATTTTGGAATTGCAACTCAAGATGTAAGACAGTTAGACATTCTGAATTCAAAAAAGCTTGTGCAGAGAATGGACATTGTAACATTGTTTCGATTTTTAGGTTTACAAATTGGTTGAGCACATTCGGGCTTTTGGTGGAAACATCACTAGGGAGGTTGGTCCAGTTCAGGGCGGAACAACTGTTATCGCCTTTGTGAAGGATCCCGATGGCTACACTTTTGCACTCATCCAAAGATCTGTATTTGTTGATCCTTTTGTTCAAATCTCGCTCCGCGTTGGTGATTTAGAACGCGACATTAAGTTTTATGAAAAGGTAACTAACTATCCAAAACATGTTGCATCTGTATCTGGTTTCTGTTTTATGCCGTGCTGCACAGGGTTTCTTTTGTGTGCATTTGATATGTGTCAAGAATTAGGGTTAATAGTTATAGCTTTTGCTTGTGATGTACAAAAGTAGAATCCGAGAACTGGATTTGACGCGTTACAGTTTAAACTAAATGTGGTTTATTAACCGAGGCTATGTTGTTATTGGATCATATTTGCATAGGCTTTGGGCTTGAAGGTGCTGAGGAAGGACGATAATCCTGAGAGCAAGGTGAAGTTTCCTCTAACCAGATACCGATACATCAGATTTTAAGAATCACAGGACACGACATAACTATAATACAAAACATTAATATAAAATTAACCTAAAAACACATATTTATGTTGCATGTCCTACAGTACACTATTGCTGTACTTGGGTACAAAGGGGAAGAAGAGTCTACTGTGTTGGAGTTGACGTATAACTACGGTGTTACCGAGTACTCTAAGGGAAATGGTTATGCACAGGTTAGTCGAAAATTCAAATTTTACGACGTTCTTGAGGCCTAAACTAGTTTTCTGTATACCCTTTGAATTTGTTTCATCTATCTATAACAGATTGCAATTGGTACTGATGACGTATACAAAAGCGCTGAGGTATTGAACATAGTCACGCAAGAGCTTGGAGGGAAGATCACTCGGCAACCAGGACCGATTCCCGGTCTTAACACGAAAATTGTTTCGTTTGTTGACCCAGATGGATGGAAAACTGTAAGTTAATTTTTTCCCGTTGTTTATATTGAGTGGGAGGATACAAAACCGTTCCATATTTTGCTGCGATAATGACTGCAGCATTATTATTTTTGTATGAAGGTGCTGGTGGACAATGAAGATTTCCTGAAGGAGCTAGAGAAGGCGCTGGAGTGAAAGAGAGAGCTAACAAGAAATAATAAGTAACAGTCCTAGGTAGTGGCACTAGGCTAATGCTTTTGTATGAATAAATAGTACTATGCAGTAATTGATTGGTGGTCATTATGTTTAATTTCATTTGGTTCTGTAATCTATTTTAATGCACACTTGAGACCTCTTTTTCCATGCAATCTACATCTATTAATCTTGTGATTTCTGATTCTGATACCATACTTCATGTGGCAAATAGCGTTGAACCATATCATCTGTTGGACAAGAAAACATGTATATAGACACAATTCTATTATGAAACGTCCATATTCTGATAAGATAACATGTTTACAAGTAATTCAAGAGCTTCTTTTGCCAAACTTTCATATGATTGTCTATTGCTCACTCATTCTGATTGGTTATGCTTAATAATGTCAAAATCAAATCAAATGCAACAGAACTTGAGAAGATATTTTGTGGTACACAAGTAACAAATCATACAACAAAAGTCATAAATATGCTCAATAGAAACTCTATTTAAGCACAAGCAATATTTAAACGCGACAAATATTTTATGAAATTTTATTAAACTAAAGTTTCATCGTGACAAATTTTAGACCTTATGCGATAATCTACTTTACACATCCTTAAAAACGGCTCTTATGCTCAATATTTACAACAACGTTGTGTTTCAGAAGTACTACAAATAATACACCACACTAACATTTCAAATTAACAATTTACTGAGAAATAATTCAAGAGAAACATATGAACAAATGATTTTCACAAACCAAGTGAAAGTTTTCGATAAAACTCTATCATTTCTTTGTTATGCTTTGAATGTAGTTGAAGGGTTTCAAAACTCAAATGTATGGACCTTCAGGGATATATTCGAAAGGAGGTGGAGTTAAAGATGGTTGAAGAATATTCTTATGAGCATGTTAGACTATCAAAGCAACAAAAATTGGTTGTAAAATTGGTTGCCTTTCAAAGTGCTTTCACCAACATTGAATGCAAGTTAAGAAAGTCTTTATGTGGGTTAAAAAATCGCCACAAGCATGATATGGAAGATTCTCTAAAGTTACGATAGATTTGGGCTTCAAACAAAGTCAAGGAGATCTTACTCTATTTATCTAACATTCTAAAATTGGGGGAGTAACTGAGTTATTGGTGTGTTGATGATATTATAGTCACAGGTAATGATTATGAAGGAAACCAACAGTTGAGTAAACACTTAGTCAAAGAATTTGAGATTAAGACCTTGGAAAATTGAAATACTTTTTGAGAATTAAAGTTACCCACTCTAAAAAAAGGAATTTTCATATCTCAACATACATTACAGATCTTCTACAAGAGATTGACAAGACAACATGCAAGTCTGCAAATACATCAATTATTCAAGTGCGAAGTTGGAAAACGCAAAAGAAGATATTTCGGTTGATATGGAAATGTAGCAGAGATTAGTTGGAAAACCTATATACCTCTTATATACTAGACCTAATGTTGCTTTTATTATTAGCTTAGTCTGCTAATTCATGCACCGACCAACATAAATTCATTCACAAGTTGCACTCTAAATGGTATAATATTTGAAATCAACACATCGTAGAAGAATTTTGTTTAAAAGAAATGGGAGTTTGTGTCTTGAAGCCTATACTAATGATGTTGACTATGTAGGGCCAATTGTGGATATGAGATCAACTACATATTATTACACTTTCTTATGTACAAATCTTAGGACATGGAAGAGTAAAAAACAAAGTGCAGTATCAAGATCTAGTGTTAAGGCCGAGTTCAGGGTAATGACAGAGGGATATAGGGATGGCAATTTGGCGCATCCCCAGTGGGTACCCACAAAAAACCCCATATCGGGTAGGGTAAATACCCATAAAAATAGGTATGGACACGGGCACGGGTAATTACCCATTAAAATATGCGGGTATGGGTGCGGGCACGGGTACCTTACTACCCAACCCGCCCCATACCCACACTACATATTTCTATAATGTCATTTATATTGTTATATAAAAATGCATGATTCTAAATTTTTTTTTAAATATATCGCTATTAAATCATTACACATTTTAATAAAAGTATTTATTTGTTTCTTAACTCAACAATAACATACATAATTTTTTTAATATTGTTAAAAATACTTAAATTATATGATATTTTGTAATTAAACGATTTAATTTTACTATAAATGCGGGTAAACGAGTACGGGTATGGGCATTGAGGTACCCACAAGGTACGGGTACGGGCATGAATATTGATACCCACGCAGGTTTGGGCTCGGGTACGGGGATTTTTTTAAACTGCGGGTATGGGGACGGGTACTATAGTACCCTGCCCAAACCCTGCCCATTGCCATCCCTAGAGGGATATGTGAATTACTTTATGACTACAATTGATCTTAAAAGATTTGAGGAAAAAGTGTGATGAACTAATGAGACTTTATTGTAATAATAACTCTGTTATTAGAATAGTCCATAACACAGTGCAACATGGCGAAACCAAATATATTAAAGTTGATAGACACTTCCTTAGATAACACTCCTATTTGCACTCCATATGTCTCCTCTCAAGACAGCCTTGCAGATCTTCTAACAAAAGGGAAACACAACAATAACTTTGAAAGAATTGTTTTCAAAATGAAATGATATACATTTACGAGCCTATGTTTGGATCTTTAGTAAGACTCGTTATGTTAGAATACTCTATATATAGAGATTAGTGCTTGTGTATAATCAACATCTCAATATATAATACTGAGATTCTAACTGTTATAAAAAAGGAATAAAAAAAATAAAAGGAAAAATAATAGCCAAAATGTAAGAGAAAAATAAATATGAAAAAACAAATGAGTAAAAGAAAAATAGGTAGAGAAATAACAAAAAAAAAATGCCAGCCTGCAAAGGGAAGATAGCTTGAAGCTTGAAGTAGACTGATGGTAGAGAATAGCATAGAAATGACTATTGAGTCCTGCTACTTCATATACTGGTGCACAAGTCTAGATTCATAAAATTACAAAAAGGAGAATTGCTTGTTGTATCTAGGAGTAATTAATTATCATGGTCTAAGCATTTGAATACAATACAATGCAAATATATGACCAACAATATAACACAAACCTGCTAAACTATCTGCTAATCAGAGCCCTCAAACTCCAGTATATTATGCATTGAGCAAACTTTCAAGCTAAAGCACACACTTTCAGTTCAACAATTCACCATTGGAGGAATCTAATGTAGTCCCGTTTCTTGCTCGGTAAATGATCTGATACCCTCAAATGAAATGGCCACCACCAGAAGCATGTTCTCCAAGAGTGTCTTCACCTTATATCTTTTAACAGGAACTGGACACCAATATCCTGCTTGTGATTAATAATAATCGACAACAGAAACTTACGTGCTAATCATAATATATCATCTTTCTCTCGTGATACATCTAGACTTGGTTCCATACTCTGATACGACTCATCTGAAATTTGTTTGGTTTCAATGAATATTACATCGGCATCCTGTTCGAATTGTTCATCATCTATTACCTCTGAAGTCTCTTCTGAACTATCATCCTGTCTTATGTCTGAATCTGATTGAACATTGTCGTGTTTTCTTATGTATTTGTCAACCTGATTAGATTGACCTTGCACCCTAAATCTTACGCGCTTTCCTTTGATGTATTTATATTCCCATTGAGATGGTGGATATTTTTTATGTAACTTCTCGTATTTCTCCATCATACCGAGCTCCTTGAAGACATCTCCAACCATTGAAACAACAGAACTACTAGGTTTTACACTAAGCTCCTCCATGTCTGCAAATACCTAAAGCAGAAATCAAGTAAATATTGAGCCTGAATTCCCTCATGTGTAGTTTCCTAGGCATCTTAAGTTGATAACTATTACACAATGTTAGAGTACTATATCATCTATTACATAATAAATACCTCAAACATCTTGTCATGCATGCGCCTTTTATTGTAGATAGATATCATTTTATCAAAGAATCTACGAGGCAAGCTTTCCGTGTACTGCATTAATAGCTTTGTCCAAAGCTCTTCCGCTTCATCAAGTCGGTCATCCTCTGCTAAAGCATTAATTAATGTGTAATAGCTTCCCATTGTCTTTCCTTGACCCTTGCTTAACATCCATTTTGTTACCTATAGAAGTCACTGGAAGAATAAGGGAAATAGTAATAACTAAAATAAAACTCAAAAAACAAACTAAGTTTAGGTCAATAAAACTTAAAAAAGAGACGAGTAAAAAATAAATAAATCACGTGTTGCAATGATAGATCGCAGAAAATAAGAGTTTACTCAAACTCTGCTACAATAACGAACATAAAAAATCATAAGGATGTATTTGTTTTTTTTCAAATACCTGTATTATCCGCTTCCATTCTTTCTCGTATTCTAGAGTCTTGACAGCCTTTTTCACTGTAATTAAAGGAAACTCTAGCTCCCAGGCGACATAGGTATCAAGAGCTCCATAAACTTCCTCTTTAACATTTGAAAGTTCCTTAATCTGTACAAGACAGTAGAAATACTATTTTTCAAGATATGCAAATCAGCCTGAAGTATAAAATGTGTAAACCAGCGTCACAACTGTCCAGTAGTAAAACAAAAAATAGAATCTTAGATTACTGCGTTAATGATAGAAATGAATATAAGTCGAATGGAAGGCAGATCTTACAGACTGGACAAGCTTAGCAGCCTTAGAAATGGTTCCGATTTTTTTATTGGTCTTCCAAACGCGAGGATATCTCGGTCTTGGACCTTTTGCAGCACACACCTGATATAAAGAAATTTAGACATTAATTGTCACACTCTTATTTCCTAAAGCAACCATTATTTGTGACTAAAAATCTCTCTTGATAACAATTGCCCTTAGGATCTTACCACAATGCTTGGCGTACTTGTTGGTATTTTAGTTTCTGCAAATGTTTTTCCAATGAATAGTGGAAGATTAGCCAGGGCGCAAAGCATCCTGCGAGGAGCTGAGAAACTCTAGAATAATATAAAACGGGATTAGGACATAAGGAATCAGCAAGAGATGCAAATAATCATAGGGTATGAATTAATTTTAGCATTACAGGAGCACTTCATACAATTTTAGTACTAAAATGAAAACCCTAAAATAAGGAAATAGATAGGGAAGAGAGATGAACTTACAGAACAGAGAGGGGAGATAGAGAGAACAGTGGAACTGGCAGCGAGAATTGAAGAATGAAGAACGAAGGATAGTGGAACACTTTTAACTTAACTCAATGCCATTTTAATACTTTTCAGTAATTTTTTTAATTTTGAATAAAAAGGGTCTGGCCTTCACTGTCTCTCACTCCTCCGGCAAGGGCGTTGGAGCGATGGCTAAGATACTAAACAAATGCTCTGGTTTTTATAAGGATAAGATGCAATTCTGGGATTAAAGTCCTATTCAGCTTTATTTTAATGATTTTTTTTTAAATTACAAATTTTTTAAAATAAAATATTAGTTTAAATATCATTTATATTCTTATTTTAAATATTTAATTATTTACGTAATTATAATTTTTTTATGAGTTTAATGGATATGCACTAACAATGTAAAATAATTTTACACTGTCATCCAATAGAAAACTGTCATGTTATTAAAAAAAATTAAAATAAAAGAATAGTGTAATTTGATATATGGTTGTGATTGGTTGACAGTGTAAGTGCATCACCCTTTTTCTCTTTTTTAAATATCAACATTTGTTTTAAAATTATTTAAATTAAGTATTTAAAAAAAATTAATTGGAATACACTGACGGTGTAAAGAAATTTTACACTGTTAGTTAATCACAACCGTTATGATATGAATTCGGGGTTAAGTGGTAGTTCAAGTTGGTGGAGAGATTTGTGTTCTTTGGATCTAGGAAGGCTGGAAGACTCACTAGAATATTATGTGAAAGATGTCTACAAGAGTCTTTCGGCTGAAGGCACTGTTGATTCAAGGAATCCTTGGTCAAAGATTTGGAATAAAGCGATACCCACAAAAGTATAGTGTATGGTTTAGAGGCTGGTTCAGAACAGAATTGCAACATTAGACAATATAGTTTGGAAAGGCATCGCGGTGCAGGGTCATGACAGATGCGTATGAGGGTGTGGGAGTGAGGAGTCGATGTCTCATCTTTTCTTTGAGCGTAATCGTTTTGCAGGTGTGTGGAGTAGCTTGTGCAGCTGGTTGGGTGTTTCAACAGCTCTGCACAATGAGGGATGGCAACATATGATACAATTCGAAAATATGCTCGGTGGTGGAAAATCGACGACTTTGAAGCTTCTTGTGCTGTGGTGTGCGTGTATTTGGTGCATTTGGAAATCGAGGAACCATAAAATCTTCCGAAATGAAGAAGTTCAAATTGTAAAGGTGATAGAGGAAGCAAAGATGTGCGCTTGGAAATGGCTTAAGATTAAATAAAAGTTGATCAAGGATGATTTTGCTTTGTGGTGTTTAAATCCTAAAGCTTGTTTGTGCTTTATGGCTACATGAGCTCTACCATTTTTGTTAAGGTTTTCGGAATCTTGGCAGTATCTTGATCCATCAGGTGATACGTAGTGGCTGAGCTGGTAGGGGAGTTGGTTCGGTCGGTGAAGTTTTTCTGATTAGTTTTTAGCTTGTTGGCGCGTTGGGTGGTATCTTTAGCTTCTAGTATATCGGAGCGTCGTTTGCATCTGTGATTGGTTGTAGCATGTGCTGCAAGGTGGATTTTAATTGAGACTTTCATTCCTGGTTAATGCTACAGATTGTTTCCTTTTCAAAATCTTGGGCGGATGGTCTATCGCGCGCTATCAACTCTCTGATGTCTTCTACCCTAAACTTGTTCGAATTTTTTTGCTGCTATTGAGCCCACTTGTGATGATACCCAACTAACATCTTTTGTTAAAGGTTGTCCAATAACCCTAATCCCTGAACTTCTTTGTCACATTTTGAATGTCCCAAACAACGGTCTTCATCTATTTAATGATGAATGGCTTGCTTCCTATGACCTTGATGTTGAATCTTACAGGCTATCGATCACCAAAGACCCAAATGAAAAATTTGTCTCTGCTAACCTTGAATCCCCCAGCCACATAATTCACAACTTTTGTGTGCATACCATACTTCCTAGGAAAGGTAGCATGGAAAGGGTAACCGACAAAGACTTGCTTGTCATATATCACTTTTCAAACAAAACTCCTCTCAATATTGGGTATTTAGTTCTCAACTATATCAAACACACCAGCCTTCGAGCTAGAAGCGCCCCATATGGCATGCTCCTCACTAGAATCTTCAAATACTTCAATGTTCCCCTAGACGATGAAGAACCTTTTGAAATCAATAAGATGGTGGATGCTTCCAAACTTTAACGAATGAAAATTCTGTCTCTTAAGCGTGCATCTTCAGCCCAAACAAGATTCCAAACCAAAACGCAGACGCCTAGTTAAACAATATGCTCCATCTGAACCACTAAAAACAAGTATAAATCTTTCTGACTCTCCAATTAGCCCAACTTCCAATAGTCCCATTCTTTTATCTGTGGCTCTCCCAGCTTATGTTAACCTAGACTCTACACAACACGGCCACACCAGATACACAACAACCTTCACAACCTATTTCTCCAACTCCTAATGAAATAGTTCATCCCTCTGTCACTAATCCTCCAGAAAACATTGCTATAATCACAAGCTCACCCAGTCTTGTTGTTCAATCCCCAACTGTTACTATGGTTTGTACTGCTTCTGTTGTTCCTCCAAATGAAAATTTGCAACAAATAGGCAATTCCCCAAGTCCTGATGTGTCTGACTCTGACATGATCAATATGTTTGCTTTTGATCAATGTCTCTCACGTCCTCAGACTGACCAAATTCATCAGTCCAACACACCCACATCTCCACATACTCCTACATCCACTACAATTCCTAATAATCAGCTATCTTCTCTTATTTCAATGTTTGAAGCTGAACTCTTCACTCCACTTCCTTCTACAAATCAACTCACCTCCATTATTCCACAAATTACTACCTACACTTCCCCTTCCATCTCAACAAATCCTATAAATCTTATTTCACCAGTAAACTCACATGCCTCTTACTAAGAGCCTTCTCCCCCAAGAATTAACCTCACTTCCATCCAACAAACAAGCTCTGATGATCTTAATCATCAATTAGATGATTTTTCTTCAATGATCAAAATCAACCTTCTGAACAAGTTAACATTACTGATACATATGTTGCATCTTCTGTACCAAATCCTGATCCATATGCTATTCCTGTAACTTCTCCTCCCCAAAGGATGAAGACAATTCTTTTAATGTCCAAACCTTCCTTGCCCCAAAATATGACTCCTCACCTCCACGAAACACCACCAATAACTCCAACACCATGCCCCCAAATACTGCTCGCATTACCTCCCTCACTTACTCCTTTTTTAATCATCTTCCAAATATTGGCAATTGTCCTCCCACTCATCCTCGGACTTCCATCTCTTTTGATCAGACTAACCCACACGAAGACATTAATCTTCGATCTATCACAGCTTTGCAAAAGCAAGGAATGGAAACCAACATGTTCTGGAAAAAATACATAACTGAACACGCTTGCCCTCGAATTCCAAGAATGGTTCCTCCAGATATCTCACAGATACAATTTCCTATTCTTCCAATATCTTCTGAAGCAACATCTGATGATGAAACTACAGATCCTTAGTCTCATTGTTGTTTTCTCCTTTTGCCCCATTCCTTTTTGCATGTTTGACAAAAGGGGGAGAACAAGCTTGGTCCCAAGCTTTGTTTTGTTTATTTTATCTCGTATCTAGCAGTTGCTCACTAGGATCTTTTTGTTTATGTACCAAAATATTGATGTCAATCAATTGATGTATTGATCCTCAAACATTTACAAATAAATTCACTGCTATCTAATTACTCCCTCCGTTTTTTTATTATAAGTCGTTTTAGACTTTTCACACAGATTAAGAAAAATAATAATTGTTGTATGAAAATGAGAAATTATGAAGATTTTTACAAAATTATCCTTCATTAATGACATGTGGAAGATAAATTTATATAATTGAAAGGAGAGAGAATTATAAATATTTAAGGATATAATAGGAAAAACAACATTAATTATTCATTGGAATTGTAAAACGACTTATATTTAAATACAAAATATTTTTCCAAAACGACTTATAATAAAAAACGGAGGGAGTAATATTCTGTTCAAATGCTTTAATATTCATTTACTATATATATATGTACTAACATTGAGGGGGAGCATTTGCCCTTTCAAAGTATGCATCTTTTCAGGGGGAGTTTCAAAGTCTTGCCTCAAGGAACTAAAATAAAAAGTCTGTTACCATTCAAAAAGGTGGAGAATGTTGAAATATATTCTGTTATTATTTTGAATATTACAAACTTTTTTATTAAAGAAACTCCGAGTTTATTTCATCAATTAATCAATCTAAATATTTCATGGTCTCTATCAAAACAAAGATCTAATATTGTATTTCAGACTTAAGTATCAAAGAACAAGCTTTGAATACATATAAGTAATTCTCAGAATATCTATAGTAATTCTCAGCATCAGACTTAGAGCAACAAGAGTTACTCTCAGCATTACCAAGAGAACAAGTCAAGAGTTACTCTCTCAGAGTTACTAGGAGTAATTATCAACATTTGTCCAGAGTTACTCTCTCAGAGTTACTAAGAGTAATTCTCAGAAATTGTCCAGAGTTACTTTCTTAGAGTTACCAAGTGTTACTCTCAACAAGCATCAAAATTAGTCTTTGAAGAATAAGTCAAATTTCAGAATTACCAGAAGCCAACACTACTCAGAATAAGACCAAGTCTTGCCAGCATAAGACCAAGTCCTGACAGAATAAGACAAAAAAATTCCCAACATTACTCAAGTAATTTTCAGTACTTATCATACACATATTTCAAGGGTTATTCTGGTATTTGTACTCAAGCTTTGGCTCTATAAATAGAAGTCATACTCTATGCTCTCACTACCGAATTTTTGCAGTACACAAAGAAAGCCAAAATCATAAAGCCAAAGTTATCATTCATTTTACAAATTACTTTCAATATTCACTACCAAATAGTGAACACATAAATTTTAGAGTTATCATTCTAAACTCAGTTCAAATACTCACTTCCATATATAGAGTATATAAGAAACACATTGTAAACATTCTAAGACTATACAATATATCACATCTAAGATATACAAAACCAATTATCTTGTAAGATGTCTGTAAGCTATATCATTCAGAAGTGTAAGCCTCATAAGGCTAAGAATACATAGAAGGAAAAGTTGTCAGGAGAAGAATTTATAAAAGGAAAATCTCACAAGGTGTGAGGACTGGACTAACCAAGTTGGTGAACCAGGATAATTTTTTTGTGTTCTTCTCTCATAATATTTTACTTATATTATTCACTACTATATTTGATCTCACACACTAATAATCCCTAGTTAACAAAAATCATTAATTTATTACATACAATACTTCTTTCTTTAAGCAAATTTTTAATACATAAACAAATTTAAAAAGGGACACAATCCAACCCCCTTGTTGTGTTTTACCTTTTTCCATTAGCAAGCCTGCAAATACACCAATTGATCCAAGTGCGAAGTTGAAAAACGTAAAAGAAGATATTTCGGTTGATATGGAAATGTAGCAGAGATTAGTTGGAAAACCTATATACCTCTAATATATTAGACCTGATGTTGCTTTTATTATTAGCTTAGTCTGCTAATTCATGCACCGACCAACATAAATTCATTTACAAGTAGCGCTCTAAATAGTACATTATTTGAAATGAACACATGGTAGACGAATTTTGTTTAAAAGAAATGGGAGTTTGGGTCTTGTAGCTTATACTAATGATGTCGACTATCTAGGGTTAATTGTGGATATGAGATCAGTTAAAAATTATTGCACTTTCTTATGTACAAATCTTAGGACGCGGAAAAGTAAAAAACAAAGTGCAGTATCAAGATCTAGTGTTGAGGCCGAGTTCAGGGTAATGACAGAGGGATATGTGAATTACTTTATGACTACAATTGATCTTAAAAGATTTGAGGAAAAAATGTAATGAACCAATGAGACTTTATTATGATAATAACTTTGCTTTTAGAATAGCCCATAACACAGTGCAACATGGCGGATAATAACTTCATTAGATAATAATCTTATTTGCACTCCATATATCTTATCTCAAGACAACATTGCAGATCTTCTAACAAAACAGAAACACAACAATGACTTTGAAAGAATTGTTTTCAAACTGAAATACATTTACGAGCCTCAGAGAGTTAAAAATAATTTATTTTATTGTTGTTATTTTTAATATTATATATATATATATATATATATATATATATATATATATATATATATATATATATATATATATATATATATATATATATATATATATATACTAGTAGAAGACCCGTGCGTCCGCACGGGTAAATCAAATCTTAAGATGAATAATGTATTACCAACGTAAAAAATTTTTTAAAAATTCGAATGAAGAATGTTAATATAAGATTCACAAAATATAATATAGATGAAATGAATCTATATATAGTAGCTATGTAAAAAAAAACATGAAAATGCAATAGTCATTCATACAAATAATAATTTGATAAGGCTGAGTTGTTAGTGATATACAATTGTTATTTTAAAATCACTAATAATTGAAAATATTTAAAAAAATATATTTATCTAATCACCAACATGGTAAATTTAATATGTCTAATAATTATAAATATTTACGAATATAACTAATAACTATAAATATTTACAAATATCACTGATACTTATAAATATTTATAATATTTTATTGTTTAAATAAAAAAGGTACTGTGGTGATAGTGTCCCGTGAAAACTTAGATGAATAGTTTTCAATTTTAATTAGTATATAATTTATTTAAATGCAATTATAAAATATGAAATAACAAATTTTATTGTATAATATAATTTAGGCTATAAATTGTTCCAGACATCTCATATTTAATTTAAATAATAGGAGAAATTGAAAAACTTGAATTTATAGAAGTCAAATCTTCTAATGCCATAGGTATATATTAGATGTATGAAACAGTGAAGTTAATTTGTGCAACTTCAAGAGTATGAAATACATTCGGTATACTCACAAACACATGACCATTTGTCTTTCCTCTTAAATATACTAACAAACTTTTCTTATATAGTACTCCAATTCAAATTAATTATAAGTGATGAGTGAATGAACAGAACTAAACACTATGTGCGTTGCTGGAAAAGACATTTTTATTATAAATTAAGCATTTTTAATAGATTTGTAGTTATAGTTGAATGTGAGAAATAGGTTAAAAAATGAAATTTTAATAAACAAAATTGAATGTATCAATTCCACTTATGTCATAAATATCATTTGCTTAATACATTATAGATAGAAATACAATAAAAGTATAATAAAGAAGTAATAGTTAACTTAATAGTTACAAAGTAGAAAGTATGATTCAATATTTCATTTAAACTAATGTTAACTTGAGGAGAAGGACAACATAAATTTTTACAAAGCAAAAAGTATGTTTACTTCACTTTTCTATTTGTGTGGTCATAAAGTTACAGTATGCTAATATGGTGATTGACAAGGAAGGTGAAGTATTCTGCATAGCAGTGGTTCTGGATAGTACAATACACAGGTATCCATGAAACAAAATGTAAAATTAAAAAATAAATGTAATAACTGCAAAGAAACATGGAGTATTCAGGCCTTTCCAAACGGATATAAGAAAACCCAAACGTAGTACAAAAGCTGTCGGGGAAGGCTCTGATCAGCCACAACATACAGCAGACCTCGTAGAGCTTGTGTTATCATAGCATAGTCAAGTCAAAAGCAGAACATAATGTTGATAAGGCATATATTGTACCTGCAGAAGTGATTTTTTAAATGAGTGATAAGGCTATTAATTCATTATATGTATATTAATATTATGTATATACATATAATGAGTGGTAATGCTATTAGTATATACATTATAAGTACGCAACTAAGGCTATTAGTTCAATATGATATTAATAACAATGAGAAGGAGTTCTAAACAAATACAAAAAAGAATGAATTTTGTTAGAATCTTATGCAAAACCTCTGTTTCATTTCACGACATATTACTTAAACATTAGGACAAGATTAAATAAACTATGAAAAGAAATTTTTGAAACACTTTAATACCTTTAAGAGTGATTTGTTCTAAGGGAGCAGTATGATATCTGAAATAAACATAAGACATGTAATGAGACACTTAGAAACCAAAACAATCTTTCCTAACCAATTAAAATTTAGAAACTAATGTCATCCTTACTTGGAAGTATCTTCAAGTACACTAAGATTGATAGCATCCAAATCAAATCTTTTCGGTTTTGGCAGGTGTGCTATTCCTTGTCCTGATAAAAAACTTGTTGATTCCAGGAGCACTTTATTGCAATCATGAAGCATATACTCAACCTTTTTGGAGTGTATTTTAACAACACCAAGAAGGAGATATCCAAGAACTCGGTAAGAAACACCATCCATTTCATGATTCAAAATCTTGTCTGTAGAAGGTAAAAGTTGCAAAACATATTAGCTGGATTATAAGGAAGTTTATAATCAGAGTTTTAAAACATCCTTAATAAGTTTTGGAAATAGTAGTATCAATCCATCTCACACAAGAGCCAAATAGCCACCGTATGCAATTAAACTTATCATTTAGTGAGAAATGCAATAAAAACATAGAGAAATGACAGCAAAATAGAATGGGAGCAACATAAACTGATAATGAAAGGTCAGCAACACTAAGAAACTTCTTTAGGCTTAACTTTTCATCGGTTTCCTTGATCTGCAGCACACCATTCTTTGAAACCAATAGAACTTATTTACCAGCTAGTTAATTGACTAAACACAAAATCTGAAACGATAAATATCAACTGCATTACAGATTTTATAGGAATATGCTTCAGAAATAATAATTCAAAACACAAAAATATTATACTTGTGTTGTTCAAGTTTATCATAAATTTTATACATGTCATGTATGATTCAGATTAAAACGATGCATCTCTACTTTAACTTTAAAGCACAATAAAAAATGTCACTTGCAGAAAGTTTTGATGTAAAACTTGAGTTCACCAGCTTGATCTTTATCCAACATGCCAAGGGTGCAACAAACCTCCATCCCCATACCTCTTTCACAGTACTTGATAATTAAGAGAAAAATAAAATCAAGTTAACTTACTTTATTTCTTTTACATATTCAAGTATCTGGTTGAAGTTTGTCTCTCTTCCTATTGTGTACCTCCATGCAGCGCCCATACAAAAGCAAGTACTCTCAGCCTCTTTTAACTACAAGAAAAAGATAATCCATATTATTGAATAAAAATCCTAGCACCACACAAGCAATAAGATGCAAGGTTTGTGTTTGTATATGCATAAAGGAGTGGAGTTTAGGGGATAAAAAGTAATGGTAACAATTGATTGGAAAACCAAATAATTGAAACTAAAATAACATTCATGAACATAATATATAACAAACTAAGAAGTTGTTAAAATATCAATGATTGATTTTGCGGAAAAGACATTTATAATTTCAAACTTCACAACTTCTTTTTCCAAGTCAAATCTGAAAAACTTATACAATAAACCATCAATTTAGTTCCTAAACTTTTGTTCTCTATGTAATTGGATCCTAAAGTATATACATGTAATAAGTAGCATCTTAGCCATCATATACCAGGGAGTAACATGGCAAATATTACCTTGACTGCAGCTTTAAGAACAACCACTTTGTTCATAAGTCTTTGACCTTTGAATCATGTATCAGCCTCACTATAGCCACCTGTTTTCACAAATAGAAGAGTATATTGTTGCACTTCCCTAGAGTTATGAGCATGTCTGTGAACCTGAGCCTAATAAAGCACAACAAAACAAAATTCCAACAAAAATGCCTCTTTTCCTTGATAGGTTTGTCTAATCCACTTAAAAATCATCAGATCCAGCACCATACATATACAATCCCTTCAATTTTGCATCATAAATTAAGAAAGGGAAGAAAGAAAATTGTTAAAATTAGAAGCAGAGCACTTTCTAAGCACAGAATCTGCTTCACACAGAAGGACTAAAAATTCCTTACAAAAATAACAACAAAATCTGAAAAGCATAGCACAGAAGGTCACTAAAAATGAAAACTTTCTAATGGTTAAACAAAAAAGAAAACTGTTTAGGATATAACATCATTTAGTAGTTTAAAAATATGAAAAGCATACCACATAAGGACTAACAATTTCTTTCCATAAAAGCGAAATCCCAGGTAAGTAATAATCAAACTCCATAAGAACATCAAAGTTTAAAAAAAAGTATAGCACATCACAGAATCTGTTTCACACAGAAGCACAGGACAGAAGGACTAAAAATTCCTTACAAAAATAACAACAAAATCTGAAAAGCATAGCACAGAAGTTCACTAAAAATGAAAACTTTCTAATGGTGTAACAAAAAAGAAAATTGTTTAGGATATAACATCAGTAGTTTAAAAATATGAAAAGCATAACACATAAGGACTAACATTTTCTTTCCATAAAAGCGAAATCCCAGATAATCCATAAACAAACTCCATAAGAACATCAAAGTTTAAAAAAAGTATAGCACATCACAGAATCTGTTTCACACAGAAGCACAACACAGAAGGACTAAAAATTCCTTACAAATATAACAACAAAATCTGAAAAGCATAGCACAGAAGGATTAAAAATTTCTTTCCATAAAAACGAAATCCAAGAAGACCGGTACTCCAAAAACAAACTCCATAAGAACATCATCTCTTTAAAAAAAGTAACTTTGACAATATAAATCAATATCCTTAAAAATATAACAACAAAAACTGAAAATCATAACACAAAGGACATAAAAATGAACTCCATAATCGCGAAATCCCATAAGACCCGTACTTCATCAAAAGATTAGCAAAAATAAACTGCGAATCCCAGAAGAAGAAGAAGAAGAAGAAGAGAAAAGAAAAGAGAGAAGAAGAAGAGGGAGAAATAGGGTTGTCTTACCGGTGGAATGGAGAGAGAATGGAGATGTGATGGTGAAGAAGAACATGTTCGGCGAATGGAGAGAGAATGGTTGAGTAAGAATGAATGTAAAAGGGCAAAAGAGAGGGAAATATTGAAACAAAAGTAACCCTGTTTTGTCTACCGTGTAAAGAGCATGTTTTCATTATCAGTATTACACAATGGATTAAAATGGAGTTTGAATAGAGAAAGGGGAATAAAGATATGCAAAATTGATAATGAGGGTGCCACTTGGAATAATGGATAGATATGATTGGTCCATAAGAAGATTGATTTAGCAAATTACCAAAATGGGCATTTGTTAGTGTAATTTTTAAAAAGCAAAAGGGCAATTAAGGGTGTTAATAGGTATATTATAATCTTAGTTAGGTAGTTGATATATATATATATATATATATATATATATATATATATATATATATATATATATATATATATATATATATATATATATATATATATATATATATATATATATAATATAGGGCCATTAGATTTAGATTTGCAATGATTTTAATGGACAAGATATGTTTCTCTTTCTATGTTGATTTAAAATAAATAATAAGAATCATAGAAAGAGAAACAAATCCTGTCCATTAAAATCAACAAATCTAAATTTAATGGTTGTGATTCATTGTTCTCATTTCTCATAATAACCAAGCGTTCTCACTTGAGTCGTCCCCATATATATATATATATATATATATATATATATATATATATATATATATATATATATATATATATATATATATATATAGTAGAAATTCTTTAAATTAATAATGTTAGGACGGGAGAAATTTATTAATTTAGAGAGTTATTAATTTAAAGAGTTTTTAAGTCATTATACTGTACATACTAAATAAAAAGGAAAATTAATTTATGCCTCTTAGAATTAGGTTGCAGCGAACCTTGAGACTCAAGGTAAATTAGTAACTACTGTATTCATATGCATTGGAAATCAATAATGACTTTTGAACTTTAAAGGAAAACAAACAACTATTGAATCATATTTCAATAGAGTGTAATATTATTTTTTCAGTTTCTATGAATTATTAATTTATGATTTTCTTAGGACCGAAAATTATAAAGGGATCTCCTGAAAAGTTATTATCTTATTATTTTATCGAGTTTTTCAATTTTTTACATTGCCCAAGTCGGGACCAGACAAATTTATTATTTTAGAGAGTTTATTAATTTACCGAGTATTAATTTAAAGAGTTTCTAATATATATATATATATATATATATATATATATATATATATATATATATATATATATGAGGAGGGATCAAATTACACCCGAAGAGTTACACCACGAGTTACACTCGTTCAATAACTACATTTCGAATTAATATTTTTTAAATTCAACCGTTGGATTGAAACATAATATCATATAGATCATACCTATAAAGTTTGAGCTTAATCTATAATGATTTACTATGTCATTGAATTGCATCAAAATTAACGTTATATGAAAGCTCATTTTGACGTTAATCTTTGGGTATCCCGCTAGTATATATATATATATATATATATATATATATATATATATATATATATATATATATATATATATATATATATATATATATATATATATATATATATATATATATATATATATATATATATATATATATATATATATATATATATTAGTGCTTGTATAATCAATATCTCAATATATAATACTGAGATTCTAACCGTTATAATAAAGGAATAAAAAAAATAAAAGGAAGAATAATAGCCAAAATGGAAGAGAAAAAGAAATATGAAAAAACAAATGAGTAAATGAAAAATAGGTAGAGAAATAACAAAAAAATAAAAAGATGCCAGCCTGCAAAGGGAAGATAGCTTGAAACTTGAAGTAGACTGATGGTAGAGAATAGCATAGAAACTACTATTGAGTCCTGCTACTTCATATGCTGGTGCACAAGTCTAGATTCATAAAATTACAAAAAGGAGAATTGCTTGTTGTATCTAGGAGTAATTAATTATCATGGTTTAAGCATTTGAATACAATACAATGCAAATATATGACCAACAATATAACACAAACCTGCTAAACTATTTCCTAATCAGAGCCCTCAAACTCCAGTATATTATGCAATGAGCAAACTTTCAAGCTAAAGCACCCACTTTTACAGTAGATACCTCAAACATCTTGTCATGCATGCCCCTTTTACAGTAGATAGATATCATTTTATCAAAGAATTTACGAGGCAAGCTTTCCGTGTACTGCATTTATAGCTTTGTCCAAAGCTCTTCCACTTCATCAAGTGGGTCATCCTCTGCTAAAGCATTAATTAATGTGTAATAGCTTCCCATTGTCTTTCCTTGACCCTTGCTTAGCATCCATTTTGTCATAAGTGTGAAAAAGTGACAAAAAACCACAAATAATAAAAAACAGAAGGAGCTCAGAACGATTTTCTTATCCTATCATAGGAAAGGTGATGTTACCGAACACCACATACGTTATCATCACAGCTCCTTCATATTTGCGCCAGCTGGGAATCGAACCCGGGTCTGTTTAATATTCCAAATATGTTTAATATTCCAGCATTTGTATCACTGCAATAACAGATACTATGGAGCCACCCTGACATAATAAATACTAGTTACCGATTTTTAGAATAACAAAACACGTTTATGTTAGAGATATATGTGATAATCCTGGATATCTTCAAGAATCGTGTTCGTTCACTTTCCGAACAAAGTATTTCGACCCTATACTTGTCTGGGTTCACGAAATCTTTGCGGGGATAATTCTTGAAGAATCAATCTGTTTCTGACAATGGAGAACAGATCAGAATGTAGAGGAAGTGTATTATTTCGTATATCAAATCGAGACCGAAAGACTCCTTATATAGGAGACCAATAATAGCAACGAACAGACACACCTGTTCGGTAAAAAACAGTCATGTTGGTTGGAAACGAAGCATCTGTTCGGTAAAACGGTTAAGTCCGTTGGGAAAGGGTGCAACTTATTCAAACGAAATTTTTGCTCGGGGCGCTGCCCCGCACCCCGCCAGCGGGACCCCAGCCAGGGGCGCTGCCCCTTGGACCCCGACGGGGCGCTGCCCCGCACCCCGCCAGGGGCGCTGCCCCTTGGACCCCGCCAGGGGCTTCGCCCCTTGGAACCCCGTTTCTATTATTCATATTCAATTGCACGTTTGGCTCTACGAGCGTGCACTCCGCACTACCCTAACTCGTTTCAAGCTTAACGCATAATTGCATCGGCCTTCAGTAAATCACATTACTACCAAAATTACATTGATGATACTAAAATCACCAACAGTTTATGTCCAGCTTCTAAGCTATGTAATGTAATGGTTTGGTCGAAAAAGGCAAAAGCAGTCCCGGTTTGATGAGAGACGGGCTATAATCTGTTTCATACTATTTAAGATCATCTTAATTGGCTTATTTAAGCTTGTGTATTGGTATAAAGAAGCTTAAGACTGTTTGGGATAACTTATCTATACAAGACCCTAATGCAAACAACACCTCCCACATGAGTAATTACATTGAAGCAAACAAAACCTAAGATTTAGACTGAAACCAAAAAGCGAAAACACATTCTTTTAATATGACATCGCAATCAAACAACTCACGTGAATCGTTTCATAGAAAAGTAATCATAGATACAGAAAATGCAGAATTTGGATACTAAAATGAAAAACCTAAAATAAGGAAATAGATAGAGAAGGAAGATGAACTTACAGAAGAGAGAGGGAGAGTGAAACAGAGAATAGGAACACGAAGCGAGCATGAAGCAGCGAGGAGCTCAGACCGATTTTCTTATCCTATTGTAGGAAAGGGGATGTTACCCAACACCACAAATATTATCATCACAGTTCCTTCATATTTGCACCAGCCGGGAATTGTAGGAAAGGGGGGATGTTACCCAACACCACAAATATCCTTCATATTTGCACCAGCCGGAAATTGTAGGAAAGGGGATGTTACCCAACACCACAAATATTATCATCACAGTTCCTTCATATTTGCACCAGCCGGGAATCGAACCCGGGTCTGTACCGTGGCGGGGTACTATTCTACCACTAGACTACTGGTGCTTCATGTTTTATCAATTACAAAAACTTGTAAACTCGTTCAATAAATTGCTTGTCCTTTGAGGTTTTCTTTGGAGAATCCTATTTATTTTAACTTGTGCATATACATTGGACATAACATAATCTAATAAGTTTGATAGTTCTGTTATAATCACCAACACAAAATAGACAAAGAAATGTCATAATGGTAAACCAATTCATTAAGAAAGAACCGAAAAGTAATCAATAGTTCAAAGAGAATCATCATGTATGCATATACATTTTGAACTCACAACAACAGATGAATTTGAATCCTTATGCAAGCAAAGTTCTTTCCCATTTTTATCAATAGTGGCCAGATGAAGTTCAGAAAGTGATGCTGTTTTCCATGAGCGGTTCTTGCTTTCACAGTCATGAGATACAGAAACTGGATGCCCTTGACCTGAAGCAGATAAGCACTTTTTAGAGCCACTCAAAAAGATTTGAGAACTGCATTTTGAATCACAAGAAAAATTCAATTTGAATCGATATTGTTTTTAGCATAAATATATACTATTGCCCACACGAACGCAAGGACCCAACACGATAGATACATTAAAGATACTGACACCAATAATGTTAAAAACATAGGACAGTGAAGTCACTACGTGAAGTCACTACATATATGACGTATTTGAAAATACTTGTATAAAATGTCTGATATGTGGTGTAAGTGTTATACGGGTGTCAGACAAATATTTAAAAAGAGTCGAAGCAAAGAAAATAAATATTTTATTTGAGAATACTTGTCTGACTTTTCTGACATATATCTGACTTTTCCAACACATGTCCTACAACAATTTAAAACAACTAAAACTTTGGAGCTGTTCTGCACTGAATTTATTTTTATCATACAACACATGGTAATGTGTTGGTCGACTATGCCGGAAGAGTTCAGTTATCTTGGATAAGTTATGTTTTACTGTTGATGTTGGCTAGGCTTTTTTTGGGGCCTTATTTTATTTGAATATGGATAAGTTATGTTTTACTGTTAATGTCGGTTTGAGATTGAGATACTTTTGATGTCTGTATTTTTATTAGATTGATGTAATTTTATTTTTATTATGTTTGTCACTATTTGTAAGATTTATAAAATGTTTTCTTTTCGTGTATTATATAAACCATTACATTTACATTACACTACTAAGATTCTAAAATGTACGGAAAAATAGTCGACCTCAAATAAAGTTCAGTTAATAAGGCAATTGTTTACGCTTCAGATGATGGAGGCACATTAATTGCACAATAGATCAAGGAACTCAATATTGTCACTACCCAACCGAGTATAGTGGGAATCAAATTTAACAACGAGGTACAAGTATTAATACTTTTATCTTCCATACCAGATAAATAACAGGAGTGCTACTATTACGTTTGTGAGTAGCTCGTCGGAAAGTCAAAAGATGAAATTTAATGATGTTTGTGATTTGGTTTTTGGTGGAGAGATCCTACGAAAAGAGTTGGGTAAATATTCATCCTCTTCAGTATTACATTTAGAGTAAACATGAAGAAATTCAGCTAAAGAATATGGACGTGGTAAATCAAAGGAAAGTTGATCCAAATTCAGAAATCATCGTAATTTCTATAACTGAAAGACTATTAAGTGTTGAAATTATGGAAATAAGAGACACTGCAAAAATCATTACAGATTCCCGGAGACTGCGTATTATTATAGAGTATAATTCTAGTTCAATGTAGTAATATCAGAAAGTCCCAAATATCAAACTCGGAGACTGCATATTATTATAGGGTTTAAATCTTATATCAGTTAAACAAATGGGGTAAGGGAGATCTTTGGATTGGTTTGTTTAAAAACTATAAAGCAAATAATACATTTAATGGCGTAGAAAATAATATGATGAAATATGTTATGGATTAGTCAGACTTTGAATCTCTTTTTATCCTAAATTGACCTTGTTATAACAAAATCCTATTCTGTATGATTATTGGTTTCTTATATTATTTATCCATAATTACTAAGTGAATAAACCTTTAGTATTAAATTAATTCCATATGACTATTAGTGAATTCTAAATAAAACTAAGCATTAGACTAATAGTAACAATGCATTTTAATGGTGCAATCCTTAGGCATATGTGAAAACTTCATCCATGAGCTTGAGCTTATATGAAGATGTTTCAACTCAGTGCGGGGCATAAATCTTGGAAACCTTCTCTTGAACTCTTATTTGATCTCTTTTACATGGCCCGTACCTCTTGAGACGAACTTCGGGATCATGGATTGATTTCCCTTCGTCCCAATGTCCCTTGGTTTGACTCTTTTACCAAAGATTGGGATAATTTTCTTGAATGTTTCATGTTGGTGAAACCTATCATACCTGGGGCTCATTTTGCATTCTACTCGTCCTCGGCCCCAATTGAGTTTGCTCGCTCTTGCAAGAGTGATTTTTTAAAGTACTTGTCTCGAATTCACTTCCGCCGACCCCTTTCTTTTTACCATATCGAGACAAGTTCTTTATCCTCCGAGCAGGTAAAAATGAATGAGGATTTTTGCTCTTGGTATCAAGGGCTTGACTATGATGAATGATTTAGCCATGGAAAAAGTGCCTCCTTCTCAACAAAAGAAGAAACATATTGATACTTGTGCGATTATCAGTGCTCCCGAACATACAGAGAGACATAAACTCTTTTGGTGAAATTATATGTGTTATAAGAGTAAATGAAGAGACATAATGCAATACGTTACTTTTTCAAATAATTCCACTCTTATGTGCTTTAATTATGCTTCCTCTAACCGATGTTGTTTTTTTCATTTTGATTTAATTTATAAATTATTATAAATTTTCTATTTAGCAAAAAAAATTCGTTTGTAAGTCATCAAGTATATGCCTTTTTTTTGTTACAACAAGACTAAAATGGTAACAAATTAAACTCTAAGAAAAATATTTTTGCACTGTCAACCATAAGGAACCGACTAAGTCTTTAGGGAGAAAAAGTGTGAACAAGGAGGTTTTGGTTAGAAGAAGTGTCAAGCATGATCACAAAATCTACACAATGGTTTCCTTCATGAAGAGTTTGAGCGATTCTTAATTGACCATTTACACATATAATGTCCTTGATGTCTTGAATAAAAATAATGTATTTATGGTATTTATTGGTGGAGGTCTCGATAAGGTTGATATATAACACATTGTCTGTTTGGAAAGATAAATCATTGATGACCATGTATTTTATGATTGCAAGACCCCGTCTGATGACACGAAGTTTCGCCTGAAGGATATATGAAAAATCTCACTGCTAATCCCCAAATGAATTGTAGACGATCCATCAAAACTCAGCTCTATTAGGTGTCATGAGATAACTCCCAGAAACATTTATGATAATTCTAAGAAGGGGGTGAGAGTTTCATTTGATGAGTATTTCGTTAGTGTGCTTATGATTTCGCTTGTTGAAGCAAGAGAGAAATGAGTCCTCCATATTGTAAGATGCTAGATAAAGGAGACATAAAGGAATGTTGTCATAAGTAGTAGAAGTGAAATTTATATTGTTGCTTGCCCATAAAATTCCCGTAGCAAAAAGAATGTAAGTTGTAACGAGCACCAAATATGTCGATTTAGCCAATTGTTACCATCTTTGTTTACGAAGGAATCCACATTGGAAAATACAAGGTCCTGCCAGAGACTCTTGGATGCATAATAATCATAGATACAAAAAAGAAAATACTTGTAAACTATAAAAGATTTAAAAAGTTAATGTAGTTATATTAGAAAATTTCTTTATAGACCTCCCAACCTGCTAGCCCACCTCTGGTGAAAAACCCAAACTACCCCTGACTTCGGAAATGCATCTCCGAAATGCAAGAAAAAGGTGTTTTCGGAGATGCATCTCCGAAAGCGCCTTTTTTTTTGAAAAAATTGTCTTATTTCGGAAGTTCATTTCCAAAAACAGCATTTCGGAAGTTCATTTCCGAAATACTGGGCGTTTTGCAAATTAAGCAAAACAGCCCCCTCCCCCATTTATTTACCCTAATCTTCTTCCAAACTCATCCTCTTTCAAAATTTCTGCAACAAGCAAGTGTGAAGTCAAATAGATTGCCAAAGTCTTCTTCCAATCTCAACCTAAATAATCTCAAACACTAATTGGTAAGTTTATCATTTTATTTCAATTTTTAGATCCATTATTCATTACTCTATTAGGGTGTTTAGAAATTGAAAAAATCACATTAAGATAGGTTGGTACTGATATTAGGTTGTTTAGTAGGCATAAAAGTAGTTTTGATTTAGGATTTTGGGGTCTGCCATTGGAGGTTGCAGAGAACTTCTACGCAGGGGTGTTTCGGAAGTTCATTTCCGAAAACACCTCCATTCCCAGTTTCGGAAATGAACTTCTGAAGTGTATCAGAATTTCAATTTTTTTTAGTTTTTTCTGTTGTCCCGCATATTAATCGATTTCAATTGTTTTCAGGAACATGTCAGGCAACCAACCAGCATGCATCAGACAGGGTAGAGAGACCCAGACTGCGTCGGCTAGACGCGAGCGGGCGGCGGCGCAGCTGGCGTCGACGCAGAGACGGGGGCAGGGCCGGGGACGACGTGTGCGAGTTCCCGTGGAGATGGACGAGGGTACCTCTACATCTGGATTGAGGAGTCGGCTGGCTCGGATATCTTCTTCTCGCCAGCGAGAGGAGGAGAAGGAGGAGGAGGAGGTGGCAGTGCCATACCACGAGGCGGAGGAGGTATCGGATGTTAACCCTCCACTCGGGGAGGAGGATGAGCAGGAGGACAGCTACCCGGGAGGGCCCATTGACACTTCAGTGTTGATATCCTACCGCGATCACGTCGCTCGGCGGATCTGGGAGGGAGAGGTATTTTTTATAATTTGCCCGACTACATTATTTAACCGTTTATAATTTAGACGTTTATTCAATATTTTATTAACCGTCTATTTAACATACTTTTTTATTTGTTTTTTTGTAACAGGAGAGAGCCGTTGAAAATGGTGAACCATGCCCAAAAGATTTTCAGTCTGTTTAAACCGACTGTCGAGTGGTTTAACGACGCTGTGAGAGGTTCAGGGCTCAGTGGGCTCTGCATGACGGGGTACACCACCATCAGCCACGACATGGAGGGGGCTTTTGTGGAGCGGTGGCACAAGGAGACGTCTTCTTTCCACTTGCCGGTTGGGGAGATGATGATCACCTTGCATGATATGCAGTGTCTTCTCCACCTACCGATCAGAGGGCCACTGTTGACCCACTCCCGGATCCAGAGAGTCGTAGCCACTGAGTGGATGGCGCTCTATTTGGGTATGGAGCTCGAAGTTGCTGACTTTGAGTGCGCCACGACATCTGGGCCTCATATCCGGTTTACCACACTAAGCCACTATTTCGAGCACCACCTGGACGCGGCGGCCGATGCCGATGAGGCGGGTGACGAGCTATTTACACAGTATCACCGTGGCTGCGCTCTCCGGTGCTGGTACATGCATGTGGTAGGCGCTGCAGTCTTTATGGACAAGAGTGCAAGGTACATCGACGTGACCTACCTCCGCTACTTCATGGACCTGACTACCGTTCACCAATGGAACTGGGGGGCAGCTACTCTGGCATATCTATACCAGAAGCTGAATGAGGCTTCCAACTGGAGGACGAGGCAGTTGACCGGATCCTGCACACTACTTACGATACGTTTCATTTTAGTTGTTTCGTATTTATTTATGTTTCGTATTTACTTATGTTTAGTATTTATTTATGTTTCGTATTTATTTATGTTTCGTATTTACTTATGATACGTTACATTATCGTGTTTGTGTTTCAGAGCTGGATCATCTCCTACTTCTCCCGCATCCACGGCTTCCACATCGATCCTGCGTACGTTGACGCCATGCCCTAGGCCGCCAGATACGTTCTCCAGAGGGGGAACAATGCGGTGGGATCATACCGTGGGTACTTGGACCGCACGATGCACGATGACGTCACCTGGAGGCCGTTCAGCGACTACACTCAGATTGTCCCCTTTGACGGCATATCTCTATATTCTGGCTGGTTGGCATGCGGGACTACCATCATGGTCCGGTATCTCCCTGAGCGGTGCATGAGGCAGTTCGGATTTGTGCAGATGATACCCAGGTCACCCTTTGAGGCTGCTCCCGACACAGTGACCAGAGTGCAGCTCACTGCCATGTTTGAGGATTTGGAGCATCATGTGGTACCAGAGGAGTATCGTCGTATGCGGGTCACCCAGGACTGGCACAATGTGGAGGGGTACGTTACATGGTTCTATCGGGTGTCACATCCTCTGCTGACACCCGACGCTCCCGGCGCTCCTAGGCCAGCACACGAGGAGATCCTGGAGAACCAGCAGGCCGAGGATGACCACACCATTGATCTCCTGCCGATCTGCCAGCGGATAGAGATGCTTGGGCGGGACGCGTTGGATCGAGGTGTCGTTCATCGGGGCGGTCCAGAGGCAGTCGCCGTGATGGAGATGATCGTCATTGATGCGGGCCGTGCGGCGGCATACAGGCGGCAAAGGAGGGCCCAGGGTGAGAGGGTTAGGCATACCCAGTAGTGGTCGGGTTTATTTTTTTTGTTTTCGGATTGTATCTTTCGTACACTATTATTATTTGGATTTGGATCGGATCAGTTTGTATATATCACTATTCTTATCATATTAGTATATTAGTATTTTCTGTTTATATATCGCTTATTTTATTTGCCATCTTTCTTTAATTAAAAATACGAGGCTGTTTCCAAAATCATAAAAAAAAAACACAGTTTCTGCATAATTCGGAAGTTCATTTCCGAAACCCCCCAAAATCTGAAAAAAAGGTATTTTCGGAAGTTCATCTCCGAAAACACCCCCCCCCCATTTGGTGTTTTCGGAGATGAACTTCCGAGGTCTAAGAAAATTTTAAAAAAAAAATACTTCGGAAGTTCATTTCCGAAGCAGGGGTAAACTGGGGTTTTCGCTGGGGGTGACCCCCATAGGGAGGTGGGTAAAGAAAAAACCTTATATTATGGCAATGTAACATGAAAAGACTTAGGACTGAGTTAGAAACTAATAACCAAAACAAAAACTTTTTTTCCTGAGAGGCAAAGGTTTCAAATCCAAGTCCAAGAAAAAGGGAAGCTATGTTTTGATTACTCCATCATCTTTGTTGTTAAGAATCAACATGTAACCACTTTTGTGAGTAGTTATCCTTTATATCTGAGAAAGACATATTTTATAGGGGAGAATATGGGTGATAAAGGTCTAGAAAAGGAAAGGGCGGTATTGAATAGACCTTACCTTAAAAAAATTATTTTCAAAAAGGTTTTCTAAAAAATCACAGTTCTTAAAAAACGAGAAGCGAAAAATTTGCTGCGTATGCGTTGGATTCAATATTAGATGTTACTATATGTTAAAACAATATAATGAAGTATGGAGTTATGAACAATTTATTCAATACATGAATTAATCAACTAAAAATATAATTTAAACAGGGTGTCTAATAGAATTTTCTAATAGAATTTTATTGATTACCTGAACCAATCTAACATTATTGTTACAAACAACTATAATTGCAAGATAGATAATCTAAGTGACTTTATCACTACCAGACCTACACTTTACTCAACAAAACGCTATGAACAAAATAAACTTAACAATGTGCAATTTTTAACAAAAACGGTAAAAATCTAAACATGCACTTCTATACAGCAAATTAAAAGGAGATAAGGAAAGAGAAGATTGCATTAGAGTTTATACTAGTTCATTATATTCGTCTTTAGGGTGGATGGGGTAGCTCAATTGACACTTGCTAGTTGGGCTAAGGAAGTTGTTGGTCCATGGTTCAATACCTGACATCAACATTTATTTGTAAACAGGTTGTTGATATTCATAAATCAACAACTTTTAAAAAAAAAAGATTGTCAATTTAATTGAAAATAAACAAATCATAGAGAAAAAAGAGCAAAAAAATAACAACACAAGAGAGTAACGTGGAAACTCCAAAACCGAAGAAAAAACCACGACAGTTTTCAAATGACAACTAGAGAATAACACTGTGTGAAACTTGTTACATCACACAGATTACCCTCAACCACTCCAAGGCCCCAATACATACACACTTTTCAAATAAAATATTTAACTACCCATCACAAATACAAACTTAAAGTGTTTTTGACAGAAACATCTATAATATAAGAAAATTTACTGTTCTAGATTTCACCAAAATACCCTCTGATTATCTTAATTTAAATTAATGTTTTTGGGGCAAATAATATCTTTTGCTGGTTTCTCCCAACCATATAATATTTTTAGTGGACCAACAACAACATAAAGTAGATTAAATATAATTCATTCCCCTTTGCCCATTATTATGATTTACTTTTTAGCAGACCATTTTTCTCCTCTTCACGACGAAAGCATGCGCCAAAGCCTAGAATTATGGTCACATGTACACGCTACTTCATCTATTGTCTTTTCATTTCTATTTTTCCTTGCATCCTTTGGCCTTCATCTCTCTCTACTCATTCTTCAACCTCTGTTTCTTCTTTGTTGAACCAAGGCATAACCCACCACTCTTCTAAACTCTGAATTAGTTTTTCATTTCAACATGGCAAGAACTTTTGAGAAAGTGAAAGACAACAATGAAACAAAGGAACTCTGGAAGATAGCCGTCATAATCCATCACAATAGACACTTGTATTCAAGAGTAAATAAAAATTTGAGATGATACTGGTTGATAAAGAGGTGAGTTTAAGGTTTTAGGGTTTTTTGACTTGAATCTTTGGGATGACAATTGTTAGATTTAGGGTTATTTTACAAAGTTGCAGATAATGGCTTTTTCCGTTGATGTTGGGTTGTCGGTTTTAAGTTTTAGAAATTTTTTTCAAACTTCCACATGTTCGCAGCTGAACTGGACTGGTTTTAATGTGAACATTTTTCTGTTATGTAGCAGGTCTTGAATGACATACATTAGGTTGCCTTGTTTGCGAGTGGCGTTGATACATCTGCAACTGAAACTAAATGAACTATTCTCATTCAATCATTTACGGGTGGCGTGGAATTTAAGAACGACAACATTTGGAGGGGACAAGGGAAAAGGAGATGGTAGGGGAGGGGAATGGGACAGTGCTTGGTGAGGGAGAGAAAGAGGTTCAAAGTTGGTATCAGTGGAAGAAAAAGTGAAAAGAAAAACCATGAAAATAGAGGCACTAATAATTATCTAAAACTGTCATTGGTAGAGCTTTTGCTTGGAAACTATTTTAGTATTTTAATTTAAACTATAACACTATGACAAGAACTATTTTATTGATTCTGATGCTGTTATTATTTGATGGACATGGTTTTTCTTTTGTAGTTCATGGATTATTACTTTTGTTTTTTAACAAGTACGGTTACTTTTGTGCTTAATGCTCTTAATTTTGAGTTTTTGGTTTCTATAGCTAGAGAAGTATTCAAAAACTGAAGAGGCTAAAGTAGAGGAGCTCATCAAGGCTGTACTTGATTCTGGTGCCAAAGTGGTTGTAAGGAGAGGGGCAGTAGGAGAGATGACTTTACATTTTTGCGAGCGTTATAAGTGAGTGAATTTTCATGTAATTTGGTGCTTTTTAATTGCCTCATGATACCTGTACATAAAAAAATGAACTCTGAAATCATCATTTTCAATTTGAATTTTAAAGTCATTTTCAATTTTATAAGTGTGTGGTTTTCTTACCCAAAATTAGTGCTTGCAGGCTTATGGTTTTGAAAATCAGTTCTAAGTTTGAATTAAGTCGATTTTGCCGTGGTGCCGTTGCTATGTTGCGTTTATATTTAAGTAGATATTTGGATTCACTTATTTTGAGAAATAATTTGATACGTTTAAAATTGAATTTAGTTGGGTATTTTGGCATGTAAAATGAGATTTTCTTCCTGAATAAATTTTATTTTAAATTGAAATTTTTAATTTTTATATTTAAACATATTCTAGATTTTACAATTCAAATCATTTTTAAAGGTTTTCTTATATCACATATTTACAGTACATGTGGAAGGTTAACATAAGAGCAAAAATGATATAATTTAATATAAGAACAAAAATGCTATTCATTATAAATAAAACTGTTATTAAGGTTATTTATTAGGCTATTCATTCCAGTGTAATGATGAGCTTTCAATTTGCACTATTTATTTTAAATGTTAAGGCAAAATTTAACTCACAATTGAATTTCACCCATAGCTATATTAATTTGATATTTAAGTTTCAAGAAATAATTTATATTCTAACCATTCAATTCATCTATATGAATTAAAAAATTTTAAAACACTGTTGAATGGGGGCCAAATATTTTAATAAACAGTATTATTTTTATTTACGGAAAAATGTATTATAGATTCAAATAATTTTATAAATCATATTAAAATACAAAAAAATAATTTATGATTAATTCTAATATTTTTGTAAATGATATTATTTTTATATACGAGAAAAAAATACTACTTATTCAAATACTTTTATAAATGATGTCAAAACAAAATATTTTTGTTTTATTAATTTCTTAATTTGTGTACAAATGCACGTAACAAATCAGTACTCGTGTATCCTCACGGGCACTTTCCATACGCTTTAACTCTCTTTTAGTTTCTCTTAATCCTACATTTTAGTTGTTAAACAATTATTAAATACCATGTAATTTTATTTTTAAAAAACCGCTTATAATTTACTTTGAATAAAAATATATCTGTATTTCAAATATTTATTTTGTCCTCATTAATGTATTTTTTTTATAAACAACAATGACTATTTGTAGAAATAATGCACGTATCCAACCAGAACCCGTGCGTACGCACGAGTTTGTTACTAGTTTTGGAAAGAAGAACTTGAGTCATATATATAACTTTGGACTTCCTCTTCCTTCACTAAACTTAGAAATGTGAAATTTAAAAGAACTTTAATTTTATATATAGTATTAGACCATCTCTTTCTTCATAAAATTAAGCGATGTGAAATTTTTTTAACAAATATATTTTCAACCAATCCCAACTAAAGCAATATATAAAATTAGACGTAACAACTTCAGTCTTTAGCGTGATTATTATTAAAACTAAAATCTTTTAATCAAAAACGTCAAATTTTAGCTCCATTTTGAAGTGTGTGATATATAATAATCATACATATCTTAGTAAAAATTCAAAATAAATTTATTCATAGATGTACTTTCTTAAAAAATATGATCAATATGATAACAATGAAAATATCGCACATAAAAATAACAATCCTCAAAATGAAAATAATTTGATAATCTCTCCATACCTCATTAATGTTATTGTTGGTATAATAAGGATTAACATAATTCTAAGCAAATAAAATTAAAATTTATAAAAATAATTTGAATTTTAATGAAATAACAAGTACATTTGAATAATCTATTAGAAAGTGTGCTGTAATAATTTAAATTTAATATTTTAATTTTTTTATATATATATAAAAAACGACTTTTAAAATCCTAATCCAACACTTATTTAATAAAATATAATATAATTTCAATTCAATTACTGTAACAAAAAATTATTCATATTTAATTTTAATGAACTAAAGTAGCTTAAATTAATTACAATTATTATTATTTTATCAAAACTAATATTAGAATTATTTGACTAGACTACTATTTTCTTCTTCTTATCTTATATCCAATTAAACATAAAGGCCTTAATTAAAAATCAAGTTGGACGTTATTGTTAGAGTTTTATCTTTAACACTCATAATTATATTTGTGACTTTTAAATGAATATTTCTACTTTGTTACGGATAGTTGTTAAATATTTTTAAAAAAAGTTTTGCGGTTTATTTTTGTTCTCTTTTGAGTAGAAAAAATGAAATGTAAAGAGAAGTAAGATATTATTTTAGAAAGTTTCTCATCCAACCTCATGCATTTTTTATACTCTATGCAAAATTCTAATTTTGTCCCCAGTTTAAGTAGATGTACATCCAAAAGCACTTCATATTTTGAAAAAAATTGATTCTTTTCATAGAGGCATCTACGGAAGCGTATAAAACAAAAGAAAACACAGTTAATTTTACCTTATATTCAGTTTAGCAATACTTTTGTAGATGCATCTACGGAAGCACCCAATATTTTTGGAACAAAGGTACTTCCGTAGATCCATCTACGGAACAGTCTGCTATTTATTGAATTTTTTGAATGTATTGTAGATCACCCAATGTTTTCTTGTTGCTTTATTGTTCATAAATATACACCGCTAAATTCTATATATGTTTATCAGGCTTGTAAATCAATAGAGGAAGGGTATCTACCTAACGTTACTTTTGTAGTGGTCCAAAAGAGACATCACACTCGTTTCTTTGAAGTTAATTTTATGGCATGTCTGCCATATCTTACTCTCGCCAATTGAGAGTTATTTAAACAGTAATGCATTTAAAAGACAACAGTAGGTAGACCAATAAAAATACAATATATAAATAATGAAAGTCAAAGTGTCGAGTACATCATCAAATACATACAAAAATAAAATATAAATACATAATCTAATATAACTACTGAGTATGCCAGGTGTCATCCTGCGTACCATCCACTCTGAGTCCACCAAGGGCTATGCTGGCTCTACCCCTAGCATCAAGTGTTCCACGAGTCCTGGCACGATGTCAACGGTACAGAAATGCACTCTCTGCCAGTCTGATCATATCATCCAGCACACACCTAAAAGCAGTCCCGTCAGGGAATAAACCCTCTGCAATGGCTCTAATGCCCCTGTCAGCTATCTGACGACACAGAGGTAGAAGATCCTGAGTGTGGTCCAACTGAGCCTGATGCGTGCGGAGAATCTCCTCGTAGGTTGGTCTGGGCGGACTGATCAGTGCATTTTAATGCACGTTCTTCCATGTTTGTACTCAAGCATTTCTTCGGTTTGTTTTATTTATTTTTATGTTTTAATATGTTTTTATATTTTATTTTATTTTTGCACTTATTTGTTTTTCGTATTAATTTTTCAGCATTAACAGTCTGCACGGAAACGATCATATCTGGAGTTCCAGGAGTCCGATTGAGGCGTTCTAATAATCGCCGGAAAGCTAAGAGAAAGAGCTACAATTCTTATGTTGGAGTCAAAGTCAGAATCGGACTGTAGAAGGGCCAGAATATTCGTTGAAGTTGCAGCACTAGTTTTAGTTAAGTTTCGGGTCAGTTAGTTTTGGGCCTGGGTCGTATTTTTGACCCAGTTGGATTGTAAAACGGGTCGCTCTCTCTCCCCTTAGGGTAGCAGCCGCGACACTGTTCATTCACCTTGACTATTCACGAATTGGAAAGCTTGCAAAGAATGACTATGGAGAACTAATTTTCCAAGAATCAATCTGCTGTAAACGAATTCCACTTTGAGGTTCTTTTATAAATTCCATATTGATCTGTTTCCTTTGAATTATTCTTATAATCTCAATTATTTGCTTAATTTGGTTGTGGCTATAGGATATAATTCTTAAATTCGATTGTGTTGTTGTTTCTGAATCATATTCGCGTTACCGTAGCTTTTGCGTTATCGCGTTCGATCAATTTGCGTTTGCTTAATTCGCATAGGTTTTATTCCGTTTGCTTAATTCGGATTTCAGAAACTTCCTTCGTATAATTGCTATTGCGCTTGTTGATAGTTGTTGTAGTCGAATAGGATCAGACCCGTTTGGAAATTTATATGAATCAATGATGAGGCGGAAGTCGATACAGTAGGTTGATTCGTTTTAGCTTAATTATTAATCACTTTTTCAAATCAGCTTATTTTCAGAATCACTTTTGATAATCATTTTTCGACCAACCCCCCCCTAAATCGATTTAGCTTTTAGTTAATAAAAATAAGAATCCTTTGAGAACGATATTTCGAGTCAACTGTCGTTGTACTGCTTTTATACTAAACAACTCGTTTTTGACCCGCGCGCGACAGCGGATCAAATTGGCGCCGTTGCCGGGGACCCATCTGCAGCTGGAAGCATGTATGGGTGTGAGACTCTGTAGTACCAAGTGATGTACCCCTCGGCACAGCTCCAGTCGTGCTCTGCTCTTGTCGCCCGTGTCTCCTCAGGGACCATGTGATGCTCCCAGTCTACAAAGACCTCATCTAACTGCCTTGCGGGTCATGGCGATAGGAGCTGAGACAGTAGAATCGCGGGGTATCGTCTGCTCATATCCAAATTGACGCATGACGCGCTCCGGAAGATAGCGTACAACAATGGTCGAGCTGGCGACCAACCATCCATAATACAAAGCTATCTCGTCAAACAGAACCGTCTCCTGGTGCTTATCATATAAGCAGTACCTGATGTCCTCCGCGGCAATCCGGTCAAGACCGCGCCTGTAGGGATCAGGCACCTGGTTCCTTCTAAGGGGGGTGAAAGCACTGGCACGCGGCATGACCTCTGTGTACTCCTCTACCTCTCCCCAGCCAATAATGTCTGCGAAGTGTTGTAGTATCCAACCCTGAAAAAAACACGGTTATTTTAAAGTACTATCAAAAAATATAAAAAAATAAAAGAGTATAAGATTGTTACCACCAAAAGAGTACAGCTGCCCGCAACTCTCCTTGTCTTCCACAGGCATCCCTCTCAAAGTCTGTGGTAACTGTACGCCACTATAGCCACTCCCCAGTTGTATTCATGGATACATCATGGATACATGCTATATCCGATAAGTACGTCAGGTAGGCGACATCTATGTACGTCGAGCTCGTGTCCACAAAGAGTTGAGTGTCTATAAAAAATAGGAAGTAGCATCTTAGCGCCTGCTGTGTAGCCTGCTCCAACTCGTCCCCCTCAGCCTACTGTGCCGCAGTGATCTCTGCAGCATACTGTCTCTACAGGAAGCTAAACCTGACATGGGGCCCTCGTGTCCTCTCCACCTCCTCAAAGGCGTCATCAGGATCATCCCCCAGCTCAACAATCAGCATCTCCTGAGCTTCTGCCTTTGTCAGCCTACTGTGACAAAGGAGGGTACCCTTGATAGGTAGATGGAGTAGGCATGCCACATCATTTAGGGTGATGATAATCTCATTGTGGGGTAGATGAAATGATGATGTCTCAGGATGCCATCTCTCCGCAAAGGCCGCAAGCATACCATTATGTATAGTATGGTAGCCGAGCGTATAGAGGTCCCTCATGCCTGAAGCTGCCAGTACCTCCTGAAAGCATGGCTCGTCAGGCTGCGCGAGATCTTTAATCTTCCGCCCATGGTTGTAGAACCTCAGGGGATCCCTACTCTGAAATTTTTAAAAAATTCAAACGTTTAGTAATAAGTAAGGTCAGAACTGACGAAAATAAATAATAATCAACAAATAAAAGGCACATGACGAAAATAAATAGTAATCAACAGATCCTGCATCGCCCGTCATTGGCACAAGCACAGAAGTAGGAGTAGAAGGCACATGAGTAGAAGTAGAAGAAGTGCTACAACGACGTCTGAGGAATGGTGGCATCTGTGAAGCACCCTCCGCACCATCCCGGGGCCTCCGTGAAGTAGTAGTAGACGGGGAAGGCCCCTCAACTGGGACAGGTGTAGAATGCCCGACTGTAGCGGATGTATGAACTAGAACAACAGCTCCATCAGTCACCTGAGATATAACACGCATCTGTTCGCAACGCATAGTGCGTGCTGCGCAGTCCTCCCATGTATATCTCTATCTGGCCCATGAGTCATAATGTCTGCATAGGTAACCGTACATGAACAATGAAATACAAATAAACAAGAAATTAAAAATAAAAATACTCTTTCTGTAGATGCACTTACGAAAGTATGTTAGTTCCTAAAACCTTGGGTGCTTCCGTAGATGGACCTACGGAAGCATGTTAATTGTCAAATACATTGGGTGCTTCTGTAGATGGATCTACGGAAAGCCCCAACGTCCATCTCTTCCGTAGATGTATCTACAGAAGCAATTGAAACTCAGAAACACAGCAATGGCGTATGAGTCAGTCCAACCACTACAAACTCTATTTTTGGTGGCTTGATCGTCCGTTTAAAACGTCAAACAACCCCTACATTGTCTCTAAACACTATTGCTAAACCTATCAATTCATTTCTACTCCTAAATATCACATTCTAATTCAATTTCAAAACTACTCTAAATTAACTAAAAATTCGAAAAACTTACCAATTAAAATATCGCTTTGAACTTAAAAGAGATTTGAAGTTGATGTTGACAACGTAGTAAATTTGATATCGCTTTTGAGGTAGGGGAAAGATAGTTTGGGGTTGAGAGAGTATGAGGAGAGTTGAGTTTGAGTTTGAAACGAAGAGAATGAGGGAGGGGAAAGGTCTTACACGAATTATAACACCGAACCTTTCTGTAGATCCACATACAGAAGACTTTCGTAGATGCATCTACGAAACAAAGCAACGTTAAACAAAAAAAGGAGTGCTTCCGAAGGTACATCTATGAAAGCACAAGAGCAGTTTTGTCAATTCGGTAGTGCATGAGAGGTTCATGTTATATGTTGAGAAATTATCTTATTTTATGATATGAATCCGGTTATGAATCAGGTTTGATACATACATTATTATGCAACTTTATTTTACTTTATACTTGTTTTTTATATAATTATTTAACTTTATGCTTTTTACATAAATACAATACCTAACCTTATAACGGTCAAAAAAATTCTCCTATTTTAATATAATAAACAATAATGTGCATGAATTAACCTTTTTGTTATTCATGGTATTTTTCTTAAACAAATTTTAATACATTGCATTAAGCTATTTCATTTTTTTTGGTAAAAATCCATCTTTCCAATCTATCCAATTGTATTCTATGAACATAGCTAACATTAATTAGACATGTACATCACCCAATGAACACCTTAAGTAGGTAATTAAGCAATTTAATTTTTTATTTCATATAAAAAAAAAAAAAGAAAAACAAGACACCGAAAATTCATAGCATGTCTTCTATCTTTCAATTTCAGTTCCACATATAAACAAAATTGGTTGGGTCGGTTACAGAGTGTCACTTTAAGTCTTAACAAACGTAGTACATCTACCTTAACCATTTTTGTGGTGTTTTGTTTTTTTCGTTTTCTTCAAACTTTCAACATTGTCCAAAATTCAATTTTGATTTATGGATGATTCTGAACTCTGAACTATTGTGTAGATTGTTTTTGTTTGATTTCGATTGAATTATGGCTCTTGATTTTGTTGTTAATAAGTGTACTGCTACTACATGCATATGGGGTTCTTGTTCCAAACCACAATTGGGTTCTTTTCATTCTGGGTTGGTTATTGGGAATTTGAGTTATGAAATTGTGAACAAATGTAGTTGTTTCACTGTTTCAGTTTCAGCTCAACAGAGAGCTGCCATTCCTGTTGAAGATCAAAAGCCCTCACTTGATTCTGCTTATCAGAATCACTCCATGGGCTTTCACAGAGACATCAACATGCTTCCCAGTGAGTTTTTATTCTAACCATTCTTCTTTTCATGTGTTGTCTCTTTGCTCTATAATATCATCTTTGATTATCAATTTTGAACTTATATATCTCCAATTGAACTTGAGGGAAATGGTTTTTGTGGTTGAAGCTGTCATTGTTAGGTGTTTGCAGAAAGGCCATAGACAAATTGTGTTTGTAAAGTAATGAATGAAATTTATGATTTTAGGCTTTCTGTAGCTAATATGTGTGATACGAACACGGTGTTCGTGTCATTGCGATTTAATTCCCTTTTTCTTATTTTACTATACGTTTTAACATGACGATGTAAAATGTATAATTGCAGAGCCGTTAACGTCAATTGATGATTCTTCTTCAGCAAGTGATGGATCAAAAGTGCGCGTGGGTTATCAGGTATAATGTGTAAGCCTTTCTATTTACTATTCAGATGAAATATCCATGACATTGTTTGTTGTGCTAACTAATCATTTGTTCGATATAGGGAGTGCCGGGAGCTTATAGTGAAGATGCAGCTTTGAAAGCGTATCCAAACTGTGAGACCGTGCCATGTGACGATTACGAAGCTGCATTTAAGGTTCGGTTATTTAATTTATGACTTACTTGTTGCTTTAATTTATGAATTATAACTGCTGTATTGATATATTTGTATTGTCCATGTAGGCAGTTGAACTGTGGTTGGTTGATAAAGCGGTCCTACCTATTGAAAATTCTGTGGATGGAAGCATCCACCGCAATTATGACTTACTTCTTCGACATAGATTGCACATTGTTGGCGAGGTGCAGCAGCGAGTTAACCATTGTCTCTTAGGATTGCCTGGTGTGACAAAGGAGGAGCTCAACAGTGTTATGAGTCATCCTCAGGTTGGTTGGTTTTCATGTATCTTGTATACATTATGTTTCCTATTCAAACACACTGAATAGATATGCTTTAAAATTTGCAGTGACTTCACTTTAATACAATTTATCAGATTGCATCAACTGTATTTACTGACAGTTATTTAGTAATTGTTTCTCAATGGAATCTATTGGCTTATTTAAACATGCCGATTTTCAGGTCTTAACCTGGTTTATGATCTGCGCAGACTTCTAAGACTGCAAACTATATCTCTAGAATATGCTTACATGTTGACAACGAATAACCGATCTTTTTCATATGCAGGCTCTTGCTCAATGTAGGACGGTTCTTAACGATTTAGGTGTAGACAAAGTTGGTGACCAGGATACTGCTGTTGCTGCTAAGGTATATTCTGAACTTCCTTTGTGTGAAAGTACTTATTGACTAGGATCTAGAGTGACATGTCAGATTTTGTGGACAGACAGTGGCCTTAAATTGTGTAAGACATACTGGAGCTATTGCTAGTTCCCGAGCTGCAGAAATATATGGCCTGGATGTTCTTGCTGAAGGAATTCAGGTAATACTTCATTTATATGTTTTCGAAGATTGAGTTGCTATAGAACTTTGCCTTAACTTATGTAATAATATGTTCTGTTAAAGTTGAGCTGTTTTTTGCTACCTTTATAGGATGATGATGAAAATGTTACCCGTTTCTTGGTCCTTGCGAGAGAGCCTAGAATTCCAGGAACTGACGGGCCCCATAAGGTACACAAGTTGTATTTAAATACCAGCAATTGTTACTTTTTGAATTTGCTGACAGGTTTGTGATTTTTCTTCAGACAAGCATTGTTTTCAGTTTAGAAGAAGGTCCAGGTGCACTATTCAAAGCTCTGGCAGTGTTTTCTATGAGGGACATTAATTTGTCAAAGGCAAGTTGATTTGTTGATGTTGAACTTTTGAAACTAAAACACACATTCAATCATCGGTCTAACTTTTTCAGTATTTTTTTATTTCAGATAGAGAGTCGTCCACTGAAGCAGCGCCCCTTAAGGATTGTTGATGATTCAAATCAAGGGAGTTCCAAGTGAGTTGCTTTGTTCACTCACTATTTGAGATTTTCCATAGTTGAGTTTAGTGTGTAAAATTAACAGGCAAGAAGGGAGAACATAGTTTGTAGTTCATGATATGTTGAAATCCCTTTAGTCATTACCGTTAACAGTTTATAATAAAAAAAAATGATGTGTGCAAACTGGTTCTGGTTCTGACCACCAGATTGGACTGAAACACAGATACCTTACATGACACACACATTTTGACACCGCTACCGTAAAAGACATAAGACACTGACATAGTACATATATGATAGAATTTGACCTTCATTTATCAGTCTACTACTGAAAACGTGAAAAATGTTCTAATCGAATTCAATATTTTTAACTCTTCATTGATCAACATTGTTTCTACACACCTTTAACCTTTTTAGATGTATTTGAAATTTGCCTAAGGAATATATAACGTATGTCGAAGCAAAGCATTTTTTTTTTTGAAACATTTGTCTGAATTGTTCGGCATGTTTTGTAAGAGTGTCATACAAGTGTCAAACATCAATACGTGTCGGACACTGCAACACATCTGTTAAAAGATCACAACCTCTAATTCTAGAGGTGTCTATGCTACCTAGGTTTAAAATGGATTTTACCTGACCAATGTTCAGTTCAACCGACTGATCCAGTTTTCAAAGCCATTCTTTTGGTTTTAACTCATTATTGATTATTCTGGTATTTTACATGAAGTTTAATGTAAAACTATGATTTGGAAATAAACATTTTCTGGTGGCAGGTTTTTTGACTACCTCTTCTACATTGACTTTGAAGCTTCAATGGCAGAACCTCGTGCACAAAAGGCTTTAGGACAGTTGAAGGTCCGTCCATTATCATCTCTAACTTCTAGGTCACCTTATCTCTTAATATTTTTGCCTTACTCACTCAGCCCAATTTACTCTACAACGTTGTTAGGAAAGCCGTATCATTGTGATTTTGTACTAAGCAGCATCCCAATTAGAAAATTTCCTTCCATATAAGTTGCATTATTAAAATTCCCTTTGCAGCAAACAAATGAATCCATACATAATCACAAAACCCTTGTCTAGTCTTCACTATGCTTTTATTTACTAGAGGTTTTAGGTTTCTTTAGCGACTTCAACAGTATGTTAAGCGTTCATATCAGAAGCTATCTTGAGTTGTTGGTAACATCTGTTTTTGGCACTTACATTTCAGGAAGTTACGGGTTTTCTTCGAGTTCTTGGTTGTTATCCGATGGATAAACATGTATAAAAGTTCTTCAACGTATTTAAAGTATAGCTAGGAGCAACCGTAGACGCTGTTTGTTTTACCGACTGTAAGAACGACTAGGCTACAACCGGAGTCAAAGGGAGATGCACCAGTTTATAAATAATGCCATGCAGGCATCCTCATTTTTGTATCTCTATTATGTTATTTTATATTATCATTCATTAGCGCAAAACGCTGTTAAAGATCAAAGTTTTTAATAAAAAAAACTACAGACTCCTGGGCACATTGTCTCAGAGCCTCCTTTACAATTATATTAGTTGGCCTTCCATCAAATTTTTGAGGGAGAACCTTGTTATCTATTTTGTGTTGGAAAAGAAGGTTATACAAAGAGAATATTTTAGATAATGAGAATTTTTATACTTCATTATTATTATTATTATTATTTAATGTTTGACATACTTTTTATATAAATATTTTTAAACCTTATAATGGTAAAAAAAATCTCCTACTTTAGTATAAATAATAATTTGCATGCATTTACTTTTTTGTTATTCATTGCATTTTTCTTAAACAATGTTTGATACATTGCATCCTTCCAATCTACCCAATTATATTCTTCCATTGAAAACCTTAGTTGGTAATTGAAGCAATTTAAAATTATTATTTTTATATAAAAAAACATGACACCAAATTTCAAAGCTTGTCATCTATCTTTCAATTTCAGATGCATATATAAACAAAATTGGATGGGTTGGTTACAGAGTATCTTCTTACGTCTTAACAGACTTAGTACAATACATCTACCTTAACAAATTTTGCGTTGTTTTTGTTTGATTTTGAAATGACGACGCTTGATTTTGTTATTAATAAGGGTATTACTACACTCATATGGGGTTGGGAATCTGAGATATGAAATTGTGAACAAATGTAGTTGTTTGAGTGTTTCAGCTTATCAGAGAGCTACTCCTCCTGTTGAAGAGCAAAAGCCCTTGCTTCATTCTGCTTATCCGAATCACTCCAAGCGCTTTCACAAAGACATCAACATGCTTCCCAGTGAGTTTTTCAAACTCTTTGGTCTACAATACCATGATTGATTATTATTAATATTATTATTTGATTGATTATGAACTTGTATATCTCCAATTGAACTAGGGGGAAATGGTTTTTTTGGTTGAAGCTGTCATCGCTAGGTGTTTACAGAAAGGCCATAGACTAATTATGGGTGTGATGTAATGTAATGAATGAAATTTATGATTTTAGGCTTTCCGTAGGTAGTATGTGTGATGCGAACACGGTGTTCGTGTCATTGCAATTTAATTCCTTTTACTATTTTACTATACGCTTTAGCACGGCGATGTTAAATGTATAATTGCAGAGCCGTTAATGTCAATCGATGATTCTTCTTCTGCAAGTGATGGATCAAAGGTGCGCGTGACTTATCAGATTATGCGCAACCGTTTCTATTTACTATTGATCTGAAAAATCAACGGTGTTGTTTCTTTTGCTAACTAGTCAATTGCTCGATATAGGGATTGCCGGGATCTTACAGTGAGGATGCAGCTTTGAAAGCGTATCCAAATTGTGAGACTGTGCCATGTGACGACTACGAAGCTGCATTTAAGGTTCCATTGTTCAATTTATGACTTACTTGATGCTTTAATTTATGAATTATAACTGCTGTGTTGATATATTTGTATACTTCCTGTATGCAGTTGAATTGTGGTTTGTTGATAAAGCGGTTCCTCCAATTGAAAATTCTATGGATGGAAGCATCCACCGCAATTATGACTTACTTCTTCGACATAGGTTGCACATTGTTGGAGGGGTTCAGCTGCGTGTTAGCCATTGTCTCTTAGGATTGCCTGGTGTGACTAAGGAGGAGCTCCTCTGTGTTGTGAGTCATCCTCAGCTTGGTTGGTTATCATATATCTTGTATAATCATTTTTTTCCATTTTGATTAAGAATGAATTTCCTATTCAAATACGCTGAATAGATATGCTTTAAAATTTGCAGTGACTTTAATACAATTTATCAGATTGCATCAACCATATTTACTGTCAATTATTTAGTGAATATTTCTCAATGGAATAGAATCTATTGGATTATCTAAACATGCCAATTTTCAGGTGTTAACCTTGTTTATGATTTGCGCAAACTCTTGAGACTGCAAACTTGTATCTCTAGAATATGCTTACATGTTGACAATGAATAACCAATATTTTTTATGCGCAGGCTCTTGCTCAATGTAGGGCGATGCTTAATGATTTAGGTGTTGACAAAATTGGTGACCAGGAAACGGCCGTTGTTGCTAAGTAATATTATGAATTTTCTCTGTGTGAAAGAAAGTATGACTAATTTATAGAGTGACTTGCCTTAATTAACTATTAAGGTTTTGTGGGCAGTAGGGGTGGAAATAGGCTAGGCTAGGCTAGGCTTTAGAAGGCCTGAGCCTGACCTACGATAAACTTAAAAGGCCTAAGCCTGGCCTAAGGCCTATCATAGGCTCAGTTTTTTAGCCTGGCCTGGCCTTTTTAAAAGTCTGGCCTGGCCTGGCCTGAAAGCCTATTTAAAAAGCCTGTATCTTATTAAAGTTTTCAATTAATCTGTATAACTTAAGAAGTCTTGTAGGTCGACCTATATATACATATATAAGTGAACCTATTTAGCATTTGTTATATATATATATATATATATATATATATATATATATATATATATATATTTATTTATATAGGGTAGCCTATTTAGCTTTTTTTTCTAATATATATGCATACATTAACCAACTAAACCAACTTATTTAACATATCTCTAATATTTATGAAAGTATAGGCCGGCCTATAAGGCTTCATAGGCTTTTTTAATAGCCTAAGCTTGGCCTATTAAATAAAATAGGCTTTTAAAAAAGCCTAAGCCTGGCCTCTTTATTAAATAGGCCTGGCCTGGCCTAGGCCTATGTAGGCTGGGCCGTAGGCCCCTGTAGGCCGGCCTGGCCTATTCCCACCCCTAGTGGGCAGACAGTGGCCATAAATTGTGTAAGACACATTGGAGCTGTTGCAAGTTCCCGAGTTTCTGAAATATAGGCCTGGACATTCCTGCTGAAGGAATTTAGGTAATACTTCATGTATACGATTTCGAAGATTGAGCAGCTATAGAACATTGCCTTAACTTTTGTAATAATATATTTTGCTATCTTCATAGGATGATGCTGAAAATGTTACCCGTTTCTTGGTCCTTGCATTGCGAGGGAGCCTAGAATTCCAGGAACAGACAGGGCCTCATAAGGTATACAAGTCATATTTAAATACTTGTTACTTTTTGAATTTGCTGACAGGTTCGTGATTTTTCTTCAGACCAGCGTTGTTTTCAGTTTAGAAGAAGGTCCAGGTGCACTACTCAAAGCTCTGTCAGTGTTTTCTACGAAGAATATTAATTTGTCAAAGGCGAGTTGATTAATTGATGTTTTAATTTTTTAAAGTAAAGCACACATTCAATCATTGGTCTAACTTTTTCACTATTTTTTATTTCAGATAGAGTCGTCGACTGAAGCAGTTCTCCTTAAGGATTGTTGATGATTCAAATCAAGGGAGTTCCAAGTGAGTTGCTTTGATCCCTATTTCGGCTTTTCCATAGTTGAGTTTAGTGTGTAAAATTATTGTTTGGTGACACTTGTTTGAGTTTTCTGAAACGTGTCATACGGGTGTCATACAAGTGTCAGACACCGACGCGTGTCAGAGCGATACATCTGTTGAAAGATAACCTCTAATTCTAGAGGTGTCCGTGCTTCAAAGGTTTAAAATGGCTTATACCTGACCAATTTTTGCAGTTCAACCGACTGATTCCGTTTTAAATCAATATCTTAAACACAAATCCAAGACCAATAAAGATGATGTCTTTTTTCCATCAATTTTAAACCAGATTCTTGTGTAGCTTGTCTTGGGGCATCTTCTGTCAAACACGTATTATCAAACTGTGTTTTTTTTCTGTTGTCTTATTTCTCTATATATAACTAGTGTATACAATCTATTTCCTTAATTAAGGAGATGCTAAATAATTACATAATTACAGCTAATAATAATCAATATTTTGTAATAATGAGGAAATCAACTATGTCATTATTCTGCTAATAAATTCCATTGACATCCCCCCTCAAATTGATGTTGGTAAATCTATCAACATCAATTTGCTGACAAGGAAATTATGACGCTGACGTGTCAAAGGTTTGGTGAATATGTCTGCAATTTGAATTGAAGTGGAGACATGAGGTAGCGTGATAACTCTACGATCGTAAGCTTCCCGGATGGAGTGACAATCAACTTCTATGTGTTTTGTCCGTTCATGATAAACAGGATTTGCTGCAATTTGTATGGCACTTGTATTGTCAGCATGCAACGAAGTTGGTTGTGTTTGTGAAATACCAATCTCTGACAGAAGACCACGCAACCAAATAATCTCAGAGCATGCTGCAGACATGGCGCGATATTCTGATTCAGTGGATGACTTAGAGACTGAGTCTTGTTTCTTACATTTCCATGAAATTGGTGCATTGCCTAAAAACATACACCATCCCGTAGTAGATTTCCTAGTGTCTGGACATCCGGCCCAATCGGCATCGCTGTAGGCTTGGAGTTGTGGAGATGCACCAACGGGGAAGAATATACCACGATTGGAGGTGCCGACGAGGTATCTAATAATACGGTGGACTGCTGAAAGATGCAAGTGCCGAGGGGATTGCATGAATTTGCTTACTGTGTGGACAGCAAACGAGATGTCTGGTCGTGTAATGGTTAGGTAGATAAGACTTCCCACAAGTTTTCTATAAACAGTCGGGTCTTGTAAAAGTGTACCTTCATCCCGTCGATATTTTACATTTACTTCCATAGGGCTGTCAACCATAGTTGCATTGGCAAGACCAGCGAGCTTAATCAGATCATGTACATATTTGTGTTGGGTAACATAAATGCCTTCTTGTTGATATTGCACTTCTAATCCCAAGAAGTAAGTTAGTTGGCCAAGATCTTTCATGTGAAACGTGGACTGCAACAGTTTCTTGATTGTTGAGATAGACTCTTGATCAGATCCAGTGACTACAATATCATCCACATATACCAAGAGTAACACAATTCCCTTGGAGGTGTTTTGTATAAAAAGGGAGGGATCGTACCGACTCTGTGTGAATGAAAAGCCAAGGAGTGTTGTTCTGAATTTTTCAAACCATACTCTTGGGGCCTGTTTCAATCCATACAAAGAACGCTTCAGTTTGCAAACAACATTAGGCGATGAACAAGGCATACCTGTAGGGAGTTTGATGTAAACTTCTTCCTTGAGGTCACCGTGTAGAAACGCGTTCTTTACATCCATCTGGTGTAGGTGCCAAGATTTGGATGCTGCAATGGCAAGAATAATACGCACGGTAGTCATCTTGGCCACAGGTGCAAAAGTCTCCTCATAGTCAAGACCAAATTCTTGCTTATTTCCGAGAACAACTAGCCTAGCCTTGTAACGATCTATTGATCCATCTGAGCGAAGCTTTATAGTGAACACAAATTTACTGCCAAGAGGTTTAACAGATGGAGGACATGAAACAACTTCCCATGTCTGATTTTCTTCAAGTGCTAGAAGTTCTGCTTCAACAGCTTCTTGCCATGAGTTGTGCTCCATGGCCTGCTTATAGAAAGAAGGAATAGGAACAGATGCTAAAGTAGCTGTTAAAGACAAATGGGAAGAAAAACCATATTTTTCCGGAGGTTTACCAACGCGAGTACTGCGACGTATGGGAGCTGGTTCTGGATTAAGTACTGGACCAGCAGCCAGAGATTGATCAAGAGGGGGCCTGGTATTGGGTAGAACAGCCGGACGTCTTTGGTAAACCAATAAAGGTTTAGGTGTTGATTCTCCTGCAGAAACATTAGAAAACAGTGGCAAAATAGACTTGCATGTAGAAGGGAGAGTATCTTGATGAGTTGCAAAAAAATATGTATTTTCTTGAAATATGACATTTCTAGAAACCCGAATCCTACGTAGATTAGGATCATAGCATAGAAAACCTTTTTGGTTGGTTGAGTAACCAAGAAAAGCACATTTAACAGATTGAGCTGTGAGCTTAGTGCGTTCTTGTGGGAGAAGATGAACATAGCACACACAACCAAAAGTGCGTAGATTGGAATAAATGGGCGTGTGACCAAAAAGTCGTGAGAAAGGAGAATCATTATTTAAAGATTGAGAGGGTAACCGATTAATAAGGTGGGCAGCAGTGGAGAGAGCTTCACACCAAAATCGTGGTGGCGTAAAGGATTCCAACATGAGTGTACGAACGACATCAAGAAGATGTCGATTTTTTCTTTCAGCCACCCCATTTTGTTGAGGTGTCGAAGGACACGACCTCTGAGATAAAATTCCATTGACCTGCAAGAAATCTTGGAACAAATGAGATGTGTATTCCCCCCGATTTTGGAAGAAAATTGAGTTTGAACATAAGCTAGAAATTTTTTGAAAGCAGAAAATGCTTCATTTTTCGAGCGCAAAAAATAGACCCATGTGAAACGACTATAGTCGTCAATAAAAGTGATAAAATATTTGTAATTCGCATGAGATATAACTGGTGATATTCCCCTTAAATCACTATGAATCATATCAAAAGGTTGATTCATATTTGATTGATGAATCGGAAATGGTAGAATTTTACTTTTACCAAGTTTACAAGAATTGCAATCAAATTGAACAACACTAAAAGAAGGAGAATTTTTATTACCAAGAACACCAGATTTCACTAAGTCATGAATAGGGCTGTATTTGGTCCATAGGATCCGAGAACCAGACCGGAAACCGGACCGGTGGAACCGGTCCATTGGACCGACCAAATGTTATTCGGTCCGAGAATGGGTAATTTTTTTATCCGATACCAAAATTGGATACTATATTAGATACTTATTGGATACTTTTGTCGGATATCCGAAGTAATGGTCCGGTTTCGGTCCAAAAAATTGGTCCATCACTGTTTCGGTCCGGTCCGGATTTACCCGATACTATTTCGGTCCGGCTCTCGGGATAGCAAATACCCGGACCGAACCGGACCGAAAACAGCCCTAGTCATGAAGTACATATGAATTTGGGTGACCAAGACGCTTATGCCATATTTGAAAATCAACAGTAGCAGAATTACAAGAAACAAAATGCAATAAAGAGCGTGGAGACAAAGATAAATAAAGAGGAAAAAGACGTCCAACTTTAGGCCCCTTCGCGATCAGTTTCCCTGAGTGTTGATCCTGCACAAGACAACCAGATTTTGAGAATTCAACTCGGCAATTATTATCAACCAATTGTCCGACAGAAATAAGATTACTAGTGAGACTAGGGGAAACATAAACATTGGTTAAAGAGGAGGAAATGTCACCAATTTCTGTGATAGGTAAATTATTCCCATCAGCCGTGTGAATTTGAAGATCACCAAAATATCTTGTAACGTTTGTAAGAGTATCAACATTGTTGGTCATATGATTTGAGGCCCCAGAGTCAAAATACCAAGGAGAACAGGGAGGAGAAGGTTTACCTGAAATTCCTAAAGCAGAAAAAGCTGAAATTATCATTTGTTGAACCATTTCAGGAGTCATGTTCTGGACGTTGGTGGAAGCAATCTGATCCACACTACCAGTTGCAGAAGAGGAACCAACACAGGCAGTAAAAGCGGGTACAGTTTTCTTTGGTGGTCTTATAGGGCATTCCTTAATGATGTGACCGTCTTTTTTGCAATAGTTACAGAACTTGTTAGGACAGTGTGAAGCAAAATGTCCTAGTCCTTTGCAGCAGAAACATTGGACAACACTCATATCACGTCCTCTAGGCTTGCCTTGTACAGCGTATGCAATCGGAATCGAAGACGATTTATGTTGTTCCATTGTTGTTTGAGTTAGGAGGCGCTGTTCTTCACGAAGAAGCTCATTAAAGCATGCATCCAAGGTGGGGACAGTGGCTCTATTCATGAGATTGGACCAGATACCTTCAAAATCAGATCTCAGTTTCATAAGAAATTGATCTCTTTGAGTAGTTTCGTGAACTTTTCGCACTGCAATTTGATCGGTAGTTGACAAATCTTCATAGACAATGTCAGTGTATTCAGCCCAAAGATTGATAAAATGAGAATAAAATTCAGAAATTGAGAGACTATCCTGTTGAGAAATGGCAATGTCGTGTTCTAGCTGGAATCTACGAGCTGCGTTATTTTGGCTGTATACTTTCTTTAGATAGGCCCACATCTTTGCTGCAGTGTTAAATGGCCGAAGATTGAGAACAATGGTAGGATCAACAGAGCCTATGATCCATGCCATGACTTGAGCATCTTTGACTATCCATTTGGCATGGTCTTCCTTGTGCTTCTCTTTGTCAGGGGTAGGTTTGGTGCCATCAACATGACCCCAAAGATCCTTACCAGTGACAAAAATCTGGAACTGAAATGCCCAAGCTGAATAGTTCTTGTCATTCAGGCGAATGAACAAAATATCATATTTGTCATACTTTTCGGTAGACATGAGGTCGAGAAAAATGACAAGAGAGGACAAAAAAACTAGATCTGGACAGATTCGAGAAAGACAAGAAACTAAGACTGAATTAGGGTAGGATCGAAACCTAGACTGATACCATGTCAAACACGTATTATCAAACTGTGTTTTTTTTTCCTGTTGTCTTATTTCTCTATATATAACTAGTGTATACAATCTATTTCCTTAATTAAGGAGATGCTAAATAATTACATAATTACAGCTAATAATAATCAATATTTTGTAATAATGAGGAAATCAACTATGTCATTATTCTGCTAATAAATTCCATTGACATCTTCATCGTCATCATTGTAGTCCTCTCTCAAATGTGAAACAAATTCTTCCTTTCTTTCATGTGGATCGTTTTTGTTTATCTTGCCATTGTCTATGGGACATCACACTTTCTTGTGTAGCTTGTCTCAGGGCATTTTCATTTTCACCTTGGTAGTCCCCTCTTAAATGCGAAACAAATTCTTCCTTTGTTTTATGTGGATCATTTTTCTTTGCCTTAACGTCTAGTAAAAGAAGTTTCATCATACTTTCTCTAACAAGAGTTGTGACACTAGCACAACCTTTTATTTCACTTGGCATGTGTGCAAGATATTCCTTCAACCGAGTAATTTCACCCGTTATCATTCTATTTCTATTACACATCTTACATTGTATTGTGTTTCTATCTCTATCTGACAAAAGGTTAGCAAAGTATCAACCAATGTCATCACTCAGAGCACCATCAGCTTTACCAATTGAAATTCTTCTGATAAATCTTCATTCCGTTACATTATTTCAACCAACAAACCCACATATTGATAATACAATTTTAAAAATAAGACTTTTAAAAAAAAACTAAAACTAAAATATATAATTATAAATAAACAACTCAAAATAAAAAAATATATAAAAACAATAACTCACATAATATATATATATATATATATATATATATATATATATATATATATATATATATATATATATATATATATATATATATATATATATTCTTAATGCACCTTATATACCTCAAAAGGACCCTATGCAATTCCTAGAATGTCCCTCAATTTTCAGAGATGTATCCTCGGACGCATCTTTTTTGGTTTAAAACGTTAATTTATTTTGGAGATGAATCTCCGGAACTTTTTTTTTAGTTATAAGGCAGTTTGTTTCAGGGATACATTTTTTCGTAAAGTATTCATAGATGTATCTCCGTATTTTATGCATACAAAACACATATTAATTTTAAATGCTTCTCATATCAAATAGTTAGAAGGTATTCTAGGATTCGACAAGACTAAGGATATGAATAAAACGACATATATAAAGTTATAATTCAAGATTACACGAACCCAATCTAAAAGTTACAAGGAAGTCGATATATCTAATACAACCAAAAATGTATCAAGAGTACAAATACAATAATCTACTACGTATGACGGACTCGGCCTCGGCCTCGCTCCCCCTGTTTCTACGCTGCCTCCTGTATTGCAGAGACTCCTGAGCCTCCGCCATCATGGCATCCACAACGCCCCTCGTCTCAGAGCCATCCAGAAAGAGTCCTCCGCCAATACCCGCCTTCCTAATCTGCATGAAACGACGACACCTAGGTAAGACATCATGAGCATGATCTGCCATAGCCTGCTCCTCCTCTAGTATCTCCTGATGAGCTGATCTAGGTGGATCTCATGGAGCATCCTGTATCATATATGGATGTGACATCCGGAAGAAACACTGGATGTAACCGTCTACGTAGCTCCAGTTGTTCTTTGCTATGGTACTCCGTGCCTTATCTGGTACCAGATGATTAGCATAATCATCAAACATAGCATCCATATCTCTACGTTTCACAGTGGGAGGAGCATACACATAAGGATCTCTGGGAATGTACTGCATGTAGCCGAATTAACGCATGACGCACTCAATCAGATGAGGACCCGACAAACGTGACCAGGGCCGGTCCTGACCTTTTAGAGGCCCTGGACTGATAAAAATTTAGTCTTAATAAAAATTTATTTTTAATAAAAAATCGAACAACTTTAAATTTTATATTCTTTTTTTGGATTTTATTTTTTCCTTTTGTTTTGGAGAGAGTACAATCAAATTCAAAGGGAAAATGATATGTAAATTTTATATTGACATCGATACAATCAAATTAAACTAATGTATTGAGTTAGAGAGTGCTTCACAAAAATAATACAATTGTTGAAGAATCAATTACACAAAAATAATATTGAATTTTTTAATTTAGTATTATAAAATAAAATTTAACAACTTTTTTACAAGTAAAGTAGAAAGTAATAGAATTAGACGCAATATTAATATATTTTATCCTATAAATTTAATAATAATAATAATAATAAATAAATTTGTTAATGATGAATCTTTAAATATGAATTAAATGTAATTTATATAGTATATTTAAAAAACTGAAAATGCATATATGATATTTTTACTTATATTAATACTAAGTTAGTTTTTAATAAATGAAACATGTGAAACTAATACAAACAGCAATAAAACAAACATGTGAAATTAATACAAACTGCCTTCTTTTTAAAAAATAAATGCATGAAATACTTCTAGTAGGACTCGAACCCACCACAACAACCTAACTGGCAAATGCAGCTCCCTCCACTCAGCTATAGCTTCATCCAGTGACATATTTGCAAACAGTTTTATATTACCTATTATTTATTTTAATTTTTTTAACTTTTTTCGATTTTGAGGCCCCCGACTTTTTGAGGCCCTGGACCGTGGGCCTGGTTGCCCTGGCCCAAGACCGGCCCTGAACGTGACCCCCAAGCCAACCATCCAGAGTATAAGACAATGTCATCAAAGGGAATCGTCTCACGGTGATCGATGTAACAGTGGAAATGTATATCCTCTGCTACCAAGTAGTCAATACTCAATATACACTCTGAACGACTCTGTCGCTTGGTTCCTTCTAAGCGGGAAGAATGCAGAACCACGCGGCTTATCCTCAATATAAGTCGGCTCAAGTGACCAACCGGAGATGCGTGGGAAGTGCTGGAGGATCCAAGCTTGAAAACACGAATCATTCGTTAGTAACGGCGTTGCAATAATTAAAAAAATGACACACAAGCAATAGAAGACCAAGAAGTGTTACCGTCAAAAGTGTGATACTGCCTGTCATCTACTTCGTCTTCCAGATACACCCTTCAGATAACTTAGAGTACAAGTAGACCAAACAAGCGGTCCCCCAGTTGTACTCATGGATCTGCTTAAAGTCCTCAAAGTACCGCATGTATATGACATCCACATAAATGACATTCTTGTCCACAAAAATGGCAGTGCTAACCAAATACAATAGGTATGCTCTCATAGCATACCCTCTATGCATCCATACTTGCTCGTTATCACAAAAAACTTGCCGTGATCTTGCTATCTCATCATCAAACACCTTCTGCATAAAACTAGCATGAGTTCCACGGGTGAAGTCAAGCTCCTCCATGGCAGCCTCTGGGTCAACTCCTAGATAGTCTACCATCAACTCCAGTGCCTCTTCTTTTTTACACCTCCCATGATATAAAAATCTCTCCCTAAACAGAAGATGTAACAGACAGTGTGATGAACATCTCACCATGTGGTAGCCGAAATAATGAGGTCTCCATGTGCCATCTCCTTACAAATGCATTAATCATACCATGATTAACTGTAACATAACTCGTCTTTCTCAAGTCTCGCATCTCTGATAGCTGCAAAACTTTTTGAAACCAGTGCTCATTGGGCTCTTCCAGGAGTGTGATCTTCCGCATATGGTTGATGATTTTTAGCGGATCACGTTCCTGCATACATGGTTTAATAAGAATGATTAAAACAAACAAAAGTTAATAATAAAACAAACACAGGTTTAAACGAATAATTTCAACTAAATTTTACCTCTCCGTCAAATATGTCTGGCAATATGGTTTGGGTAAAGAGGCAACAGTGATAAGTCTGACGGTCCTCCTCCAAAACCCTGAGGTGCCTCAGGTGCCGACTCTGCCGCCTGGGCCTGAGATGTTTCAGGTGTCGTTTGGGATTGGGATGTCTCAGGTGCCGCCTGGATGGGATGCCTCAGGTGCCGCCTCAATCGCCTGGGCCTGAGATGTCTCTCCGGCTTCAGATGCCTGAATAGTTAAACTCATGTGTCTAGGTGAAGATGGAGGCGGGGAAGCATGAGCAGGAGACCCTCGCCTGCTATGAGAAGGCGAATAAGAAGGCGGAGATACATGAGTCCTGGAACCTGACGTCTCCACATCAACCGGTCTAGAGGTAGAAGGAGCCTGCAATTGCTTACTTTTTTCTCTCCGAACGGATAAATGTTATGCAAGCCTGACGTGTCTCAACCGGGATGGTCTTTTAGCCATAATTCATGTAAATAGACAAGAAAGGCGTTATACAATGAGTTGATTACAAAAAAAAGGGCAAAAACACTGCACAAACTGCTTAAAGAGATGCATATCCGATTCTGGATAAACGTTGAAACATTCCAAATATGCATATCTGAAAACTCCTGCAACTCCAAGCACCGTCAATGGCGGAATGCATACCCATTAAACATAAAAAATAATCCGTTTATCATAAAATCTACCTAACTAATTCGTTCCTCATTAGTTCTAAGCTATCAAACACTAAAAATCTTTCGATTTCATAACCTAAAACTCAACTTGTACACAATTTTACATAAGCTCAATAAACTTTACAAAAACTTACAATTTGTGTCTTCAAGTTGATTGTTGTTGCTCAATTTTGTTTGAAGTCAGATGTTTCATGAAGATTGATGCTCTTTGATGTTGTTTTGGTGTGTTATGAGTGAGTTTGAAAAAATGGGGTGGAGGAGTGTTTTTGGATATGGGTTTTGAATTGAGTTTTCGTGAGTGAGGAAGAGGAAGGGGCTCTGGCGCGTATTTGAACGGATAGCGTCCGGAGATGCATCTACGTAAACCTTTAGGAGATGCATCTCCGAAATAATTTTGCGTAAAATTAGATCCTGGGCAAGAATTGTGCTGAAGTTGGGTGCGTGAATTTAGGTCCCTTATCAAACGAAATATTTTCTTCCGCGTTCCCCAACTTTACACTTGGATCAATTGGTGTACTTGCAGGCTTGCATGCTCTTACCCGTCTCTTGTAGAAGATCAGTAATGTATTTTTGTTGAAATATGAAGATTCCTTTCTTAGATTGGACAACTTCAATTCCCAAAAGGAACTTCAATTTTCCCAAGGTCTTAATCTTAAACTCCTTGGCTAAGTGTTTGCCTAACAATTGTTTCTCCTTCTCATCATCACCTGTTACTATAATGTCATCCACATACATTAATAAAACTATTACTCTCCCTGATCAGAATGTTTGATAAATAGAGTATAATCTCCTTGACTTTGTTTAAAGCCCAAACTTATCATAACTTTGGTGAATCTTCTAAACCACGCTCGTGGTGACTGCTTTAACCCATATAAAGCCTTTTTTAATTTGCACACAATGTTGGGGGCAGTAAGTTCACAGTATCCAGGGAGTACATCCATATAGATATCTTAATCAATTTCTCCATGAAGGAAGACATTTTTCACATCAAATTGATGTAAATTCCAATTGTAATTAGCTGCTAAAGATAATATCACCCTTACGATATTCATTTTAGCAACGAGAGCAAATGTCTCTGAGTAATCTACTCCATAAGTTTGGGTGAATCCTTTGACAACTAATCTTGCCTTGTACCTCTCAATAAATCCACCAGCCTTGTATTTTACACTGTATACCCATCTGCACCTTACAGGTTTCTTTCCATTTGACAGAGAAACCAATTCCCAAGTATTGTTCTTATTCAGTGCTTCCATCTCCAAGTCCTTGACTTGTTTCCATTTCCTGTCAGACAATGCCTCAGATAAAGAGTTAGGTATTGTTATAGTGTTTAAACTTCTGAGGAAGGCTTTATGGGTGGATGAAAAATGTTCAAAATTTAGGTAGTTGGATATAGGGTAAAATGACTTTTTAGTACATTTTTTGGTATCTTTTCTAAGGGCAATTGGAAGATCTAAATCCTTGTAGTGTGGTGGTAGAACTGACTTGGATTCTATTTCTTGTTCATGAGAAAATTCAAAAATTGAATCACCAGTGCTTGAAGGGTCGGGAGAAGTTACCTCATGCAATGTCGGATTTGATTCTTGGATATGAGTAGATTCTAGAATGTTCTTCTTTCTTGTATATACTTAATTCTTTCCAAATCTCACATCACTTTCAATATTTCCATTTTTTTCAGAATCAAGTTCAGTCTCAACATTGTCACCACTAGTTTCAGTCTCAACTTCTGGTTCGAAAGTAAGGCCAGGAATTAGAGAAGACTCATCTTCCTTACTTATATTCTCCTCCTGAAGATGAGTTTGAAGGAAGTAACTTTCTCGTTCATGAAAGGTGAGATCTCGAGAGACAATATTTATGAGATGATGGATGATAACAGTTGTAACCCTTTTGGGTAGAAGAGTATCCTATAAAGACACATTTTAATGATCTAGGATCAAGTTTCCCTCTACCATCACTATGGATATGAACAAACGACATACACCCAAATATTCTAGGGCTCAGATTACGTGAAGTAGGCACATCAGGATAGAATGAGGATAAGACTTCAATAGGAGTTTTGGAGGCAAGGACAGTAGAGGGTAAACGATTAATGAGATACGATGCAGTTAAGACAACCTCGCCTCAATATTTCTTATGGACTTTATTTTGGAATATTATAGCACGTGTTTGGTCTAACAAGTGTCCATTCTTTCTATCAACAGTCCTATTTTGTTGAGGGGTTTTAACACAAGAAGACTCATGAATAATACCTTCTTTTTGACATAAAGAATTAAGACCGTGGTTAAAGTAATCTTTGGCATTAACGGACCTAATACTCTTAATACTCACACCAAACAGATTTTTAACTATAGAGAAGAAGTGAAGAATCACGAAACAAACTTCAGATTTTTATTTTAACAAGTAGACCAAGTAACCCGACTGCAATCATCAATAAATGTTACAAACCAACAAGCACCTGATATATTTGGAACATTCGACAGACCCTTAACATTTGTATGAATTAAGTAAAACGGAAAAGTACTCATTTTATTATTGACTGGAAAAGAGGCACACTTCTGTTTAGCAAGTTTACACACCTCACAACAAAGACTCTCCACATCTAAACTTTTAAATAATGAAGGAAATAATTGTTTTATGACCTTAAATGATGGATGACCAAGGCGACATTGATACAATTAGACCTTATTTATGTTGATTTTAATTGATTCTGAATAAAATGATTTGTTGTTACTGAATAGATTTGGAGGAATATTTTGGTTATCCAAGTAATAAAGGCCATTTCATTCTCTAGCATTTTCAATTTTCCTCCCTGAATTCTTGTCCTGGAAAACACAAGCATTGTTATATAAAACATTACATGATAGACCAGTTGTGAGTTTTTGTATGAAAATTAGGCTAGTGGACAATTTGGGAATATGAAGAACATTTCGAAGGATTATAGATGGGCTTATTTGGATATCTCCATGCCCAATTATATTTATAAGAATGCCATCTGCAGTGGATATTTTTTTGTTGCTAGGACATGGTGAATAAGTAGAAAAGTGTGTGGGTAAAGGTGTCATGTGGTCAGTGGCTCCTGAATCCAGTATTCAATATTGGTTAAAGGGTTTATTTGAGGCATTAAGTCCAAAAGAAAATTGAGACTTATCCAGAGGAAGTGAAAATGGAAACGTACCTGAATGTACCAGCATAGAAGTACCTGCTGATTTATCTAACTTATTAAGGAGAGATCTCAGCCTCTCTGCTTTGTCTTTGTTGAGTTGAACCAATTCTCTTTCTGACATATTGATGGATGTCATGTGAATGTGTCTGACTTAATAGAATAAAAAATTACCAGCAAACTAGTCATAAAGAGGCCGACAACCTTCAATTGTTTTTTTTAAAGTGAATAGTGCCTCCGCGATGAATAATGAGTGATGCGAATGAACAATGTTTCTGCCGGTGAACAGTACCGCTGATGAACAATATTTCTGTAGAGAACAGTGCTGTTGGCAATGAACCGTACCGTGGATGAACAGTGATCCTGCGGTGAACAGTGTTTCTGAACCTAAACCCCACAATTAAGGTAGCTAGGGTTTTGAAAAAAGAACTGCGACTAAGGCGGCTAGGGTTTTGAAAAAAGAATTGCAATTAAGGCGGTTAGAATTTTTTATGCGCGAAACCCTCTCGAACGAAAGCTCGTGATACCATGTTTGGAATTGAATAATATATTTTAAGCATCTTAAAATTTCAAGCACTAATCTCTTTATATAAGACTATTCTAATCTAATGGGCCTAACTAATGGACTAAATATATATGAAGAAATCTTACATATGAAGAAAAAATGGATAAGAAGAACATCAAGCATTTTTACCCATTTTTCTTCAGATGTAAGAGCAAGGATTGGTGTTTTTGTCCTAGGAAAGGAACAAATTGTCCTAGGCCTGTGTATTTTTCTGAGAAGGGAAAAGTAGAAAAGAAGAGAAAATTATTTTCTAGGGCACGGTATCAATCTCTTTATAGAAATCTAATAGCACAAGCAATAGATCCCGCCAATGGGATAACTTCCCGCGAGGAGTGGAAAAGTTATTACACATGGAAGATGCGTGTAAGAAAAGAGGCTGATTGGTTTTCCCAGGAATGCCATTATGATTTGCATTAAATGCTACCTACGCTCTTTCTCCACTAAAGCACTCAAGCTTTCACAATTGTTTGATGTTTTGATGTCTCAAAATTCAATCAAAAGAAACTTGACATATCCCACTAATGCCTAGCTATCCAAGAAACATCTAGCCAGAGATAGATACTCGTTCCCAAGCTGAGGGACTCGCCTCCCTTTCGAAAGGATGCCTTTAGTTGAGGGATTCGCCCCAAGTTAAGGGTCTTGCCTCCCATTCGAAAGGGTCATGCCCTAAGACAAGGGACGTGTCCCCTATTAAAAGACTCACCCCATACCACAGGGCAAAATCTGAAGTACGCCTCAAAACATTTTGTCATTTTTACAAGCCCCCGTGTTTGAGGGACTGTGTAGTGTTGTTATATTTGTGAGAGTCCTACATAAGAGCACACAAGGGTTCCTGCCTCGTGAGGTGTTTCCTGGGCACTGGCTTTGCGTAGCAGACTCCACTAGTCATGCAGACCGAGTCATACCACGACTTCTTGGAAAATAGGTTATAACAATCTCCCGAACCAATGGGGCTCAAGGACTTCTATAAATACTTCTCCCCTGATGGATGACAGGAGATCATAACATAACCAGCTTTACGCATATCATAGAGCCTCTCACCTCACGTGAGTTGGTCTCTCTTACGACCTAAAACACCATATTACCACCATACAGGGATTTTCGTTGTTGCGGGTAAGCCCTAGCTGTTATAAACATACTAAGACCTCTGAGTATCCTCTACCCTTGTAGGGATACCACACACACCTGTATTTTTTTACCGGTACAGATCCCATAATATTTTTTTCAAAATTGGTGTTGATTGATGACATAGAACTCTGAATTTAGTGATGCTGATCTCCGATGTTAGCACTCCAATGCCCAAGTCAATTGAGAGTCCTAAACAAATATAGTAAAAACTGGAGATCAGAAAATTATATTTTACCTGTATTGAATTTATACGTTGGATAATTTTGATTGGGCTTGCGATTGGTTGGACCCATGCATTAGGCCTTTGGGCAACCCAGAACAGTTACAATTATTACACTAGAGGTTATGAGTTTAATCCAGCTCTGGACAAGCACATGTTAAATTTTTTTAAGAAATTTTTTATTGTCTGGTGTAATTCTTTCCGACTCAAGTAATTACTCCCTATGATTGCACGCATAAGATAAAAACTGTTTTGTTATGAAATCCGTCACTATACGGGGCGAATGGTTTAATAGATATTCACGGATAAAACAAATGTATATTTAAATATCCGTTTATTAATGGATATGGATACGGGTTTAATGTTACCCGTGCCCGCGGATATCCGTATCCGTTAATAAATTATAAAAATTACTTAAATATATTAGTTTATTTTACTCTATCTTTTCATCTTCTAAAAAACTAAAAAACTAGTCTCATAATTTTTTTTGAAGTTTTCTTTGAAGAAAACCATTATACTTTGTTCAAATTTTATTGGCCATTTCATATTTAAGCTTCTTCTATACTCCATACCTCACTTCAACAATTTCACCTTTCAACCAACCAGTACCGCTCTTTTCCTGTTCAACCAGTATCATCCTTTATACTCCTCCGTTGTCCGGTCTTCCACCATAAGCTCACAATCACAATATAATTCTTTTTTTTAAAAAAAAAGAAATGTATGGGATATTATGCTTTGGTGAAAATGAAGAAAATTAATTTGAAATTTTTTTGTTAAAATAAGAGAGATTTGTATGAATGTTATGTGATAATAACGTCTAGTGTTTTTAAAAGAAACTGTAAATATTTTTTTCAAAATATAATTTAAAAAAAATAGTGTTATCCATAGATATTTGTAAATATCCGCAGATAGCCAGATACCTTAAAACCTGCGAATTACCCGTTTAACAGATATCCGCACGGATATGAATATCATATTTATCCAACGGGGCGGATACGGATATCATACTATCCGTCCCATGGATATCCATTTACATCCCTAGAAATGAGATTTGATACATATAATAATAATAATAATAATAATAATAATAATAATAATAATAATAATAATAATAATAATAATAATTATTATTATTATTATTATTATTATTATTATTATTATTATTATTTAATGTTTATGTTTTTTACATGTTTATCTTTTAACCTTATAATGGTCAAAAAAAAAAAAACTATTATTATTATTATAACGTTTTTTCCATTCACTTTTTTGGTATTCGTTGAAATTTCCTTGAACAATATTTGATACATTGCATTAACTTATTTCATTTTTGGTAAAAATGCATTCTTTCCATCTAGCCATTTATATTCTATGTACATATCTAACATTATTTAGATATGTACATCACCCAAAGAAAACTTTAGTTGGTAATTAAACCAAGTATTTTATATAAAAAAATATGACACCAAAATTCAAAGCATGTCTGTCATCTATCTATATATTTCAAGTACATATATAAGCAGAATTGGTTGGGTCAGTTACAGTGTCTTCTTAAGTCTTCTTAAGTCACAAGAATAGTTCTGAACTCGGAACTATAGTGTAGACTGTTTTTGTTTGATTTTGAAATGATGGCTCTTGATTTTGTTATTAATAAGGGTACTTCTACTACATTCATATTGGGCTGTTGCTCCAATTCTCCTTCTCATTCTGTGTTGATTGGAAATTTGAGATACGAAATTGTGAACAAACGTAGTTGTTTCAGTGTTTCAGTTTCAGCTCATCAGAGAGCTACCATTCCTGTTAAAGATCAAAAGCACTTGCTTCATTCTGCTAATCAGAATCACTCCAAGGGCTTTCACAAAGACATCAACAGGCTTCCCAGTGAGTTTTTCAAACTCTCATTGATTATTATTAATATTATTATTTGATCGATTATGAACTTGCATATCTCCAATTGAACTTGGTGGAAATGGTTTTTGTGGTTGAAGCTGTCATTGCCAGGTATTTGCAGAAAGGCAATAGACTAATTATGATTAATGTTTGTAATGTTATGTGATACGAACACGATGGTCGTGTCAATGCGATTTAATTCCTTTTACTATTTTACTATACGTATTAGCATGACGATGTAAAGTGTATAATTGCAGAGCCGCTAACGTCAATCGATGATTCTTCTTCTGCGAGTGATGGATCAAAGTTGCGTGTGGGTTATCAGGTATCATGCGTAAGCATTTCTATCTACTATTCAACTGAAATATCCATGAAATTGTTTGTTGTGCTAACTAATAATTTGTTCGATATAGGGAGTGCCGGGAGCATACGGTGAGGATGCTGCTTTTAGAGCGTATCCAAAATGTGAGACTGTGCCTTGTGAGGATTACGAAGCTGCATTTAAGGTTCAATTATTCAATTTATGACTTGATTTTTTTTTTGTGAATCGACTTACTTGATGCTTTAATATATGACTTGTAATTGTTGTATTGATATATTTGTATTCTAATTGTAGGCAGTTGAACTGTGGTTGGTTGATAAAGCGGTTCTACCAATTGAAAATTCTGTGGATGGAAGCATCCACCGCAATTATGACTTACTTCTTCGACATAGGTTGCACATTGTCGGAGAGGTGCAACTGCTTGTCAACCATTGTCTTTTAGGATTGCCTGGTGTGTCTAAGGAGGAGCTCAACAGTGTTATGAGTCATCCTCAGGTTGGTTGGTTATCATGTATCTTGTATAATTATATTTTTTCCATTTTGATTGAGAACGAATGAAGATGATACGTTATGTTTCTTATTCAATTACGCTGAATAGATATGCTTTAAAGTTTGCAGTGACTTTAATACAATTTATTAAATTGCCTCAACCATATTTACTGTCAGTTATTTAGTGATTATTTCTCAATGAAATCAAATCTATTGGCTTATCTAAACATGCCGATTTTCATGTGTTAACCTGGTTTATGATTTGCGCTGACTCCTGATACTGCAAACTGTATCTCTAGAATATGCTTACGTGTTGACAACGAATAACCGATCTTTTTTCGTATGCAGGCTCTTGCTCAATGTAAGACGCTGCTTGACGATTTAGGTGTTGACAAAGTTGGTGACCAGGATACTGCTGTTGCTGCTAAGGTATATTATAAATTTTCTCTGTGTGAAAGCACGTAACGACTTGGTTGTAGAGTGACATGTCATAACTATAAAGATTTTGTTGACAGAGAGTGGCCATAAATTGTGTAAGACACATTGGAGCTATTGCCAGTTCTCGAGCGGCAGAAATATATGGCCTGGATATTCTTGCTGAAGGAATTCAGGTAATACTTCATTTATACGTTTTTGAAGATTGAGCTGCTAAAGAACATTGCCGCAACTCATGTAATAATATATTCTGCGTTTGCTGGTCTAAGTCAAGATTAAAGCTGAGCTGTTTTTTGTTATCTTTATAGGATGATGATGAAAATGTTACGCGTTTCTTGGTTCTTGCGAGGGAGCCTAGAATTCCAGGAACCGACGGCCCACATAAGGTATACAAGTTGTATTTAAATACTTGTTACTTTTTTGAATTTGCTGACATGTTCATGATTTTTTTCTTCAGACTAGCATTGTTTTCAGCTTACAAGGAGGTCCAGGTGCACTATTCAAAGCACTGTCGGTGTTTTCTATGAGGGATATTAATCTGTCAAAGGCGAGTTGATTAGTTGATGTTAAACTTTTGAAACTAAAACACACATTCAATCATCGGTCTAACATTTTCAGTATTTTTTATTTCAGATAGAGAGTCGTCCACTGAAGCAGCGCCCCTTAAGGATTGTTGATGATTCAAATCAAGGGAGTTCCAAGTGAGTTGCTCAGTTCCCTATTTGAGATTTTCCATAGTTAAGTTTAAATTTATGAGCCACAAACTCTAACACGGACACCTGCCACGACACCCACATGTCAACACCGCTACTGTAAAAGACACAGGACACTGACACCGTCAAATATATGATAGAATTTGACTATCATTCGTACGGGTGCCATACCAGTGTCGGACACCAAGGGTGTTAGAGTCAAACTTTGCTACACGTTTATTAAAAGATAACAACCTCTAATCCTAGAGGTATCCGTGCTTCATAAGTTTAAAATGGCTTATACCTTAACAAGTTTTCAGTTCAATTGACTGATCCCCTTGTCAAATCTATTCTTTTGGTTTTAATTCATTATTAATTATTCTGGTATATTTTGCATGGAAGTTTATTGTAAGTGTGTTTCTGGTGACAGGTATTTTGACTACCTGTTCTACATCGATTTTGAAGCTTCAATGGCAGAGCCTCGTGCACAAAAGGCTTTAGGACAGTTGCAGGTCCGTCCATTACCATCTCTAACTTCTATGTCACCTTATCTCTTCTAAATATTTTTCCGTACTCACTCGATCCAAGCAGCATCCCAGTTAGAAATTTTTCTACCATATAAGTTGCATGTTACATTATTAAAATTCCTTGCATGTGTGGAAATACATGAATCCACCCATGATAAAAAAAACCCTTCTCTAGTTCTATGTTAAGCGTTCATATCAGAAGCCATCTCGAGTTAATTAACATCTGTTTTTTGCATTTACATTTCAGGAAATTGCTAGTTTTCTTCGAGTTTTTGGTTGTTACCGAATGGATACACACGTATAAAAGTTCTTCAACGTCTTTAAAGTATAGCTAGAAGCAACCATAGATGCTGTTTGTCTTGCTTACAGCAAGAGCGGCTAGGTTACAACCGGAGTCAAAGGGAGAGAAGCATTACTCCAGGCACCTGTTTAGAAATAATGTTGATTTCCTAAGAAGTTTTGTCATAGTTTATCTTAGGATGAAATCCTCATTTTTCTATCTCTTTTATGTTATTTTATAACATCATTTATTTGCGCCCTTTAATTTAGAATTTTAGATTGCAGAGCTCTTTATCTTTTACATACATTCAATACTATGTCTCTATATTACTGATCTACTTCTACACCTTTCTAAATTTTTTAAATTTTTTTTTAAACGATATTAAGGCAATTTCATTGCAGAGGCACACTTTTGAAAATTCTAAAATATCTTTGGATGAATTTGGAGATATATCTCCGAACACAAAAGAATACCATTTTCTGCGTAAATTTAGTTCGGAGATGCATCAATGAATAAACCAAAGATAAATTTGCAGATACATCTCCGAAGCCACCTTTCTTCCTAAGTAAATCAAACATCCACCAAATCAATACTATACTAAGAAAACTAATGCCTCATTTAATTACATTTTAATCTTAAGTTAATCCATGGATTAACCAATTTTTAAGGGTATAATAGTCATTAGGGGTTTTAAATAATTAAAATAAAAATTAATCAAAATCATAATTACAAGGTTTGAAATATACTAATTTAGTGAGGTCAATTTACAACTTCCAATCACGTGATAATGTTTTTTCAGAAAAACTTATAATTCCAAGGCAACATGATAACCGTAAATCATACCAATGCAAACCCTTTCCAATTCCTTCATTTAATTTTAGCTGCTTTAGGGTTTCTTATTAAAACCCACAACATAATCCTCTACCACATATACCATCTGTAACCCTAATCTTTAATCTCCCCTCTCAAATCAACCATTCTCAAATCAAAATCCAGTAAGTTTGTATCATGTTTGATATCCATTTAATATTTCTGTGATTTATGTTTGATTTCGATTTAATATTCGAATTTAGCAGAAAAATGAGTCGAAGGATTGACTCTATCAAGGACATTAACCGATTAAAAGGAAACTTGGAGATTGGTGGTTTGAATCGTTGATGCATGGAGTGTTGTTAACAATTTTTTCGACCCTCGGCGTACGTAATTTTTCACTTTTGCACCGGATCTGCAGTGAGAGCCAAATCACCATATGAGTACTTGCCGGAAACACAAAGTACAAATCCAGTCACACTCATCATGCTACAAAATCGCGCTTAGCCGCTGGAAATGTCGAATCAACTCTGAAACTGTGCGGTATCCCTTTCTTTCCTTTGAATGTCATCCATTTTAGTTTGCGGCGTATTTTCCCTTTTTTAGAGAGGAAAAATTTTGTTGTTGTGTCTGGGATATTAAAGCTATTAATGTTGATGTTGATGAGAAAGAAGTGTTGAATTTTATTTTGATTTTCATAAAAAAAATGTATTGTTTTCAGAAGAAGAGTATGGTGATGGTGGGTATAGATCTTCTCCAATTTATTGTCTTCTGCTCCATAACAGCACTAAGTATGACCTTTGAATTATTTTTTGGTTTTATCTTTCTTCTCATTCATTAATATTTTCTTATTTCTTAACCATTGAATATGGAGTAGCAGGGGAAGCTGCAGACAAACGCAGCAGAAGATCCAAACACTTGGTGATGTGTTTGCTGAAAGAGATAAACATTTCAAAGAGAGAGAACAAAGTTTATGATTAAAAAATTTTACGTTATAGGTTTTGTGTTTTAGGTCTTTTGTTTTAGGTTTTGTTTGTTCCCACGATTGAAAAGTCAACCAAATGTTAAAAGATCTATTCTTCTTTTTTCTATGCGTGTTGGATTAGTCGTCTATTTGGGATATAGATCTACGAAATTAATTTTTTATGAAAAAGTTATGGTGAGTTAACTATTTTCTAAAATATTATGTATTTTTTTATCTGTAATAAATCTAATTTAAATCGCTCAATGACATTGGGTGTGTTCTTTCTTCTTTTAGTTTTACTAATTATATATAATCCCTTAATTGATGTACTCAAACTGTAATCAGGAATGCAGAGAAGCTATAGCTTCTCTAATTGTTGTTGCTGCAAGATTTTCTTATCTGCCTGAGTTATGCAACCGTCGACAAATATTTCAAGAGGGATATGAAAACTGTCTTCAATGTTACCTCTATCAAGAGGTCACTCTTAGTTTTTTATATCATTGCAATTAAACATATTTATGTCTTACTTCTGAACTGACTTATTAAATTATTAATGGTTAGTTTTTCGTAAATTCGAATTCAAAGTCTTTTATCTTGGTGTAGAATGTACCTTTATGCAAGAGTTTTAAGTAGAGTTTTCAATATAGTGACAGATGAATTATTAAATGTCTATATAATTGGAATTTGTATCAGTTGTAAATTCATTTTTACAGAATAAATAAACATGGGAATGTGGAGGGTTTTATCAATTCCAATTCGAATCCAAAGTGTATTTTGGCCCACTTTAATTACCACATGTACTTTTCAAGAAATATCTCCATTTTCATATTTTTATTGCATCTAATAGATTCAATGGGTCAATCACCAACTAATAGGTTCAACTTATAGGTTCAATGGGTCAATCTCTATATAAGTTGATTAATTTAACTTTTTTTGACATTATTTGATTAATTTAATTTAATCATTAGTTAGTAGCACTAATGCAATTTTCAATTTTTATTGTAATATTCTTTTGATTGTTTTATTGTTGTAGACACTTTTTCTTGAGAAAAAGGTAAAGATGTTGATTGTGAATTTTATTTGAAGCAACAATCATTTTACTTTGAGATATACCTCAGTCTTTTGCATAGTATATTTTATTTTTAGAATTTAAGAATTTCAACCAGCTTTTCATCAAAATACATGTATTCAATTACAAGAAAATTTATATCATATTAATATGTCAATCAATAATAAATAGTTTTTGGTTTATTAGAAATATTCCTTATAAAATTTTGTATATTAGTATTTTAATAACTTAATACTATATATATATATATATATATATATATATATATATATATATATATATATATATATATATGCAAATTAACATCTGAAGTTTCAATGGCATATCTGATCCAGGAATTGAACCAGACCGGTTACCTGGCCGGTTCCCGGTTCAACCGGTCCGACCGGCCGGTCCGATCCGATTTTTAAAACACAGTTTTTATCAACAAATTAATAATAATACTATATAATAATAATAAGTACTAATAATGTGATAATAGTGTTTTTCAATTCTCTCAACCCCTAATTCATACCTCTATTTATTATTTTGCAATATTATCATTATCAACAACTAATAAATATAAATGTAGTATATTGGTTACTAAAAGGTTGATACTTAAGGAATTGTGCGTATTATTACTTACCTATTAATTATATAGGTCATTAATAACTTCCTTTCAACCATATTCTGATTCCAACGTATGTACTCAAATGTAGAGAACAAGTCTCAAAACGAAAACAGACCTTTGGAATTCCTATATTTACACTTATTAATATATAAACTAGCCCGGGGTTAGTTCTGACATCATGTGGTTCCACCCCTTTCGAAATTGCGGAGGATTGAACCGTGGTTCTCCACTAGACCAACTAACGATTGGTTAAATATATTGACTTTTAATAATTATAATTATACAGAAAATTATAGGGATGCCCAACGGGCCAACCTTTTTTTCTAACGGGCCGACAAAATATTTACTTAAATTGAACAGATATTATAGATCATATGTTTTAATGGGGCGACAGAATATAGGTTTTTTAATCCATGCCCGATGGGTCGAACCTTTTTTCCTAACGGGCCGACAAAATATTTACTTAAATTGAAAAGATATTATAGATCATATGTTCTAAGGGCGACAGAATATAGGTTTTTTAATCCATATATTAACTTTTTTAAGTTTTTTAAAACATTTATCTCAATTTGTTTATAATTAAAAATCAAAATTTATTTAGTCATCTATTTTTTTAGTAAAATATTTATTTTTGACTGAACGAGACTATTTAATTTATATATCTTTTATATACTTTTATTAATCATTATTATATTATATTTATTTATTATTTATAATTACATTTGCGCGACCCGTGCGAACGCACGGGTCTCTTGCTAGTTTCTTAAGAAAATAGTACTATGATGTATTAATGAGCTACATGACTCTTGAGTGGATATGTGGTGTCAAGTCTCTTGGATTCTGAACATTAACTTTCGACGCTTCGTTCTCCGGACTCCCCAACAAATGGTATCAGGGCCTAGTTAGGCTCGGTGGAAGAGGGCAAGTGGATCTTAGTGTGAATCAAGACTAGTGATGTGAGTGACTCATATTTGTGGGAGAGATTGTTGGGATTCAAGTATGAGTGGTTAAATTTCACATTGACTAGAAATGGAGGAAATGTTGGCTTTATAAGATTAATGACTCATATTCATAATGCCTTAAGATTTTGAGTGAATATGTGGTGTTAATGTCTCTTGGGTCTTGAATATTTAGCCTATTGACAATTTCAGTGCTTCATTCTATTGAGTCTGGTTAGGCTCGGTGGGGGGAGCAAGACTAGATCCTAGTGTGAATCTACAATATAAATTTAACCCTATTTTGTTTTTCTTACTTCCAATCTACAATATTCTAAACCCTCACCCACACTCGCGACTTTTAATAACTTAGCCTCAAATTATTTGCTAGTACACCCACATTTTATATAAGTATAATATTTTTTTTTTTTTTAAATTCAACATAAATTTAACCCTATTTTGTTTTTCTTACTTCCAATCTACAATATTCTAAACCCTCACCCACACTCGCGACTTTTAATAACTTAGCCTCAAATTATTTGCTAGTACACCTATCATTTCCTATTCTCACTACCAATTGAATTTAAGATTAAATTACAAAAAGGTATTTATAATGTATCTTTAGGGAATCTACACAGCTTTCTATTAAAGATACTTTCTTTTGAACAGTTCTATTAAAGAAAACACAATAACGTATCTTTATCCGGTACTTCAAAAAGATGAAATCTTTTTTAACATTCCTTTTCGGTATGTGGAAGTGTTTTTTTTTTTTATATAATAAATATATACCTTTATTTTAACTTTTGAAGAAAAATTCATAATATTTTTTAAAATAAATAATTGTAATGGAGAGAAGGTACCAGACTAAGTTCCAATATATATATATATATATATATATATATATATATATATATATATATATATATATATATATATATATATATATATATATATATATATAGAGGAGGGTTATATTGACTCTAAGAGTAAGTTATAATAATTTACTTCACATCTTAACTATTAATTCTTTTCAATCTAATGGTTAAAAATAATAAGAAATAGTTTTCTCTTTCCACATTTAATGACTTATTATTTTTAACCATTAGATTGAAAAGAATTAATGGTCAAGATGTGAAGTAAATTATTATAACTTACTCTTAGAGTCAATATAACCCTCCCCTCTCTCTCTCTATATATATATATATATATATATATATATATATATATATATATATATATATATATATATATATATATATATATATATATATATATATATATATATATATATATATATATATATAATTGTTAACTTCAAAATTCTAATATCTATTTGTTCCAAATAATTGAGAGTCCTTAGAACAAAAGACTTTTATCCATAATCTTTATATCTTTTCTCCTTACTATTTTTGGGCAAACTTTCCTTTTCTTTTTTTTTTTTTAATTTATAAAGAGTTTCTTAATTGTAGAGAAAATTGGTTTGAATTCGTTTATATAAAAAAATACTCTTAAAATTTATTTTAAGTATTCTAAATGATAAGAAAATTTGAATGGTAAAAATATGAACTTTGCAAAAAAATGAGTGCGGAGAAAAATGGTATTTGACTAAATGTTCAAATTTTGAAAAATTAAACGTTGAGAGAGTGGTAGTCGACTATTTCATATTGGTATATTGGACTACCAACCTAAAACATTGCATTTTTTTCAAAGTTATGATGTGTGTAACTCATTGTAATGTTTCATGGTTCAATTTTTAACTTATGCATCATTTCAAATAGGTGTTTAAGGATGTATATAAGGGTCTATACATCAGAAACACAAACTTACCTCTTTCATAAAATCATCTTTACACAATTCAAACATGTTTTAAAATTGTCCATCATTATTCTTTCAAAATTTTAAAACCATGTATAATTTTCAAACATTATAAAAGTTTTAAACGCACTCAAATGATATTATCTTAAATTGTGAAATATATAAAGAAAATATTAAATTAATCATTCAACATGGAATTCAAGGCAAGACAAATATTATTCAAATCATTTACAAAGTGTATATTGTTTTTTCACCATAGTGTTTGGTGATTACGAAAAAAGTTTTTTGAGTTGGGGTGATTCAAAATCCACCATAGAGTTTAGTATTTGTTGTATTAAAAAGAAAGTAGCGTTCTTTCTTTTTTGTTTATGTTTTAGAAAGTTATAAAGAAGTCTTGGTGTGAAGGCTTATACAAGAATTTAAACATAGTAAAAAAATTTCTAAGGAGTAGAGTAATTAGATATAACATTGGCTGATCAAAGAAATAGTATAGTTTTTGTGTGTCCTTTATTATTTTGCCTTTAATTTTTCGCACTTAAATTCATATAAAAGTTACAATCAATCCCTTGTTATTTCTGGTAAAAATAAAAGATAAAAAACTTTGCCTAATAACTAGAAAAATCTATCGAATATAATTCACGACCACTCCTCTGAGATTGCTTCTCATACTTACCTTTTAATCTCGATTCTTAAGTAATATGAGACTATTTTGACTAATTAAGAAACAATGTCCCTAGTCGAAGCTAAGAGGCGATATGCGAGCCTCGAGCATGTGGGTCGCCTTCCCACAAATAGCACAAATATTTTGGTCAGCTTCAAATTTGCGTTACTGCGATTACGAAATATTGTCCGTTTTGAATGTGAAAATGTGTCATGACTTTGTCATTTTGAAAAACGCATCTCATTGAGTTGAGATGTATAATGTGTCATGAACTAGTTTAATGTCATTAAAATATTTTTTGTTTTGCTAAATGTGAGATTTTTAAATAATTAATAGCTATGGAGAGGAAACAAAATGTTTATTAAAAATAATTCATTTTTACAAATAATGTATTCTTAACAAATAAAAAATAAAAACAGTATTTTTAACATTTTCATTATTTAAAGAAATGTTCACAAATGTGATTTCAAGAATCTAAAATATCAATTATGGGGAGTTAAAATAGTAATAGTGGTGTAAACTAAATACAACAAACAATAAGTTGTAACTACTATTATTACTATAGTTAGTTTTTATATTAGATGTAATCCATATTCACATAATCTACTCATATAGATGATGTTACTATATAAAAATACTTATAAGTTTAGGTAGATTTAATTGATTTACAGAATTTAATTTACTCAATGATTTATTTTTCTTCCTTATGCAACAAAAATCTTCAAGTAAATGTTAAAAGTAGGTTCAAAAGTTAATAGAAATGATCTATAATTGCAAATGCATGAATTAAAAAAAAAAAAAAAAGTGGATAAGTTGATGCCAATAACATTAATTGCTTGACAAATACCTTTGGCCTTCTATGAAAGTGCCACACAACCATACCTTGGTCTAACAATAATTAATCGACTTAACATGTATAATGTATGTTACGGACCTACCACATGTCCAAGTACGGTAAAGCTCAAATACGATGAGATCCAATTCAAGAACATGCATGTTAAGATATTAGTGGCTTAAAGTGCTCACTAGGGTTAGATATAATCAGAAGACCTTCTCACGAGACGTCAGATCATGCAGGAATATCTCTAACCGTCCACACTATATAAAGTCTAACATGCGTTATTGCATATAATCTCTCGTTCAAACTTTTAAATTATTTTACCACTTATCTACTAACTTATATAACTTATATGTTCGCTCTCGCTCAGCCATATCAAAAACTCATTTTACCGCATCAAAATTCAAATCACGTGTCGGATACCGTCCACACCTTTCATCATAATTATATTAATACCACATAGTGTCTAAGTGGAGCATATAATTAAGTCACATTGGTAACCAAAGTATCAAACCCACTATTATATGATAAGTATATGAATATTTAAAATTAAATAAGCATGTAAAGATGTCGCACATAGTTTGCTTAACAGGATGGAAATACTCAAAGCATAAGGTGAGTTGTCAAGTCATGAAAAAGGAAAAGATATAAATTAGAAAAAGGAAAAGCAATCTAACATTGAGAGCCCATCTAACATATATAACATGGTTACATATATATACAATATATCTCCCTATATAGCTATAATTCATTTCAATACTCTTTCTGTCCATTTTTAACACCTCCATCAAGCTTCTCTGATTTTCTACAATTTTCTACATCCAATTCCAATTCAATTTTTCAAGGTACTATATATTCATGTATCTAAATAATTTATATTTATTTTCATCATATATATGAACATAAGATTGAGATTTATATAGTATTTTTTTATTATATGGTCTAGAAGAAATGGCAAGTGAGGCACCAAGTTGGGCTGATCAATGGGGTGCTGGTGGTTTTGGAGCAATGGAAGATGACAACACTAAATCTCAAAATGATGCAAAGATTAAGAACTCAAATGGTAAGGGTGGTTTAAGCAAAGTGAAAGAAACTGCATCAAATTGTGTCAAGTGGTTCAAAAGTTTGTGCAAGAGAAAGACAGCAACTAAGCAATTGGGTTAATGGGAGGATATTTTGGTGTTCCTTTTTTCATCACTATAGCATAGCATGTATTGTTAGTTTTGTATTTTTCTTACAATTTTTAGTTTTTTGATGAATTTAGATGTTTTATTTTGTTGGTGCCATTTTGAATAACATAACCTCGTTTGAATGAATTTTTTATAAGCAAAACAATTATTCGGCATAGTATAAGGAGTATTACAACTTGATTCAAGATAATGTTGATTCTAAGTAGATTGTAGACACCTAACTAATTTAAATGCCAATTAAAATATATTGTGTTATTGTTTTATATAAAAAAACAACAATTAGAATATAGCTAACAAAGATATGGATCTACCCTCCTCCTAGTAAATGCAATTTTTTTTTTTGGTACAAAACAAAAAAGAAAGGAAAAAAAAACAAAAAAAAACAAAAAACAAAAATCACATATTGTATAAGCAGGTTCCAAAAGAGTCAGGTAAGGAGGAGATCCAAGAGGGTAGAGTAAAGTATTGAAGAAAGTGTTCATAACAAACAAATGTATTTATATGATTAGAGAGAAAACAGAAAGAAAACAAACTCTTTTAGATTGAATCAAGTTTTGTGGAATTGAAATACAGTTGTTTGGTAGTCGAATACAACTTTATGGTATGTTTGTATTCGACACGAGTGTAATCTTTTAGGTTTTTTAGTTAAGTTAGTTAGTTAAAGTCTTTTGTGCAATGTTACTTTTTGAAGGGTTTAATCAATACATTCTCATCCAATCATTCTCTCTCTCTCTCTCTCTTTCTCTCTCTCTCTCTCTCTCTCTCTCTATATATATATATATATATATATATATATATATATATATATATATCAATTGTAATATTGTGTTTCTTGTTCCAACATTTGACATCAAGAGTCAGGTTCCTTGATCTAGTGTATGATGGTCTCAACCTCGAATGAGCGAATTCTTGCAAACCTTCCAATTCTTGACGCGGAGAATTATGATAAGTGGCGTAAGCAGATGAAAGTGGTGTTTCGTTATCAAGATGTTTTTGAAGTGATCAAGAATATTGTGAAACCAGATGAAAGCTATGTTGAATGAAATATTTGATCTCATTCAAATCTTCACAATGTAATGTCATGACATCCTGTTTGACATTATGTTCCTTTAGCATCTGTTTCATCCACTCTAGTTGAGAGCAACTTCTTCTTGTTTCACCATACTAGCTTCAGCAGTATACCAAGAAGCACATGTTTGTTTCTTATTGAACCAGGAAGTTAGACTGTTTCTCAAAGAGACACATCCATCAACACTACTATCCCACTTTGCATTGCAAAAATCTTTCAGGAGAGTAAAGCACACCATAAAAACTTGTTCCAATGATACATTTCAAGATCTTCTTTTCTTGAATAATAGGGCTCATCCTTGGTTCATGTTTAGAGACAAGACATGAATTTGATATTTCCTTGGATTATTTTGTCTGAACTCTAATAGAGATACTTGAAGTGACTTGAGAGTTACCTGATTCAATACTTGTGAACTCACAAATTACTTCTCTTCCTGCCTCATGAGTCTGCACAAAAGTGTTCCAACATTGTCTTCGACATCCATCTCTTTTTCAGTATAACTCTAGTTCTGGAGTTAAAAACTTTATAAGCTCTATTGTTTGAAGAGTAACCCAGAAATATCCCTTCATCACTTATGGGATCCATCTTATCCTTTTGATCTTTGTCAGTCAAGACATAGTATTTACTTCCAAAGTTATGAAAGTATTTGACTGTAGGCTTCCTTCCTTTCCATAACTCATGGAGAGTGGCTGAAGTGTCTTCCCTCAAAGTGGCCTTATTATGAATATAGCATGCAATATTCACAACCTCAGTCCAAAACTACAATGAAAATTTCTTTGCATGAAGCATCACTATAGTTGATTCTTGTATAGCCCTAGTATATTGCTCAACAATTCCATCTTGTTGAGAAGTGATGGAAAAAGATAATTCATGACTAATATCTTCAGAAGCACAAAATTCAAAGAATTTTGCATTCTCAAACTCCTTGTCATGGTCAATCCTAACCTTGACAATCACACTATTCTACTCCTTTTGAATACTTTGACACAGATCTTTGAAGACTTCAAAGGTGTCTGATTTTTCTCTAAGAAAGTTCATCCTTGTAAACCCAGAAAAATCTTCTATAACCACATTGACATACCTCTTTCCACCCATGCTTTCTATCTGCATTGGTCCCATTAAATCCATTTGAAGAAGTTCTAGAACTTTTGAAGTAGCCTGATGCTGCAACATTGGGTGTGGCATCATGGTTTGCTTCCTAATTTCATACTCACCACAGACTTTCCTATCCTCATTCTTTAGTTTTGGCATTCATCTAATAGCTCCTTCAGATATGATTTTGTTCATTCTTTTGAGATGAATGTGTCCAACATTCTGGTTCCATAGCTTCACTTCATCCTCGTTGGTTATTAAACATGGTTAAGAATAATCAGTTATTTGAGGTTCCCACGGATAACAGTTGTCTTTAGACCTTATAACCTTCATCAGAATAACATCTTTATCATCCTTGACTAAATATTCTGACTTTAAAAAGTTGAATAACAATCATTGGTCACACAACTGACAAATGCTAATAAGATTAGCAGTTAGTCCTTTAACAAGAAGAACATCTTCTAGAATAGGAGAGCCAGAACACACACCAATTATCCAACTCCTTTAATTTCACCTTTAGATCCATCACCAAATCTGATAGAATCGATGGACTGAGATCTGATATTCACCAACAACTTCTGAGCCCCTGTCATATGTTAAGAGCATCCATTGTTAAGGTACCATTCTTCTCTAGTTGAAGCTCTCAAAGAAGTATGAGCTATAAGGATAACATCCCTATCTTTAGAACATCTCTTTTTACTCACTAGATTAGCCTTAAAATGAGTTGAAGGTTTTTGAACTTCCATACAATTTGTAGAAAAAAGGCTTTTGTGACCATTCTCACCACAATAATGGCATCTCCAAGGTAAAGAATTAGCTTTAGTTGGAGGTTCAAGATGTTTTCCAGGATGTTGTAACATGTGGGTGGACATGGTGATCACTTTCTTCCTTTTAGAAGAATTGAACTTCCCTTCAGGCACTTTGCCTTATTGATTAAGTGATTGATCATTATTACTCATATTTCCTTCCTTTTTCATCACATAAGTTCCATTGTTCACCCTTCTCAAGGATCTGGTCAAATTGTCAAGTTTGGAATTTAGAAAGGTTACCTCTTTTTGAAGATCAGACACAGTACTCAAGTTTCTCCCTTTAATTCTTCAGCTGATCTATAATCTTTTTCTGATTTTCTTCTATCTTATAGATTTCATCACACTTGACACATGGCTCCTTGTAAGACACATCCAGGTCCACATAAAGATCATTCTCACCATAAGATTCTACATCATATCCCCATCTTCCAGTGAGAGCAATCACATAATTAGTTTCATCTTCTGATTCATCATCATCAGACCAAGACATGGAAAAACCCTTCTTTTGTTTCTTGAGAAAGGCCGGAAATTCAGAATTAATGTGACCAAAGTCTTCACACTCAAGACACTGAATACCTTTATCTTGATTTGGCTTTTCTCCAGTTCTGTTTCTTCCCTGAAAATCATAGTTCCTGCTGATGTCAAGTAATATGTTCTTGACATTAGGTCTCACCCTTCTGTCTATTCTCTTGAACACCTTGTTAAATTGCCCCCCAAGTAACACAATGGAATTTGACATATATTCCTTAATATCAAGGTCATATTGACCCTTTTCATCTTCAATGTTGGAGACAAAAGCTATGCTCTTATTTTTCTTTCCAGATTTGTCACTAATAGTCAATTCAAATATTTGAAGTGACCCATCAAGTTCATCCACTCTCATGTTGCTAATGTCTTGGGATTCTTATATGGTTGTCACCTTTATGTCAAATCTCTTAGGTAGAGACCTGAGAATTTTTCTAACCATATTTTCTTCTGACATTTTCTCTCCAAAGGCACAGGTAGAGTTGGCAATATCAAGAATGCTCATGTGGAAGTCATGCATCGATTCATCATCCTTCATCATGAGATTCTCAAATTGAGTAGTGAGAAGCTGAAGTCTTGAAATTTTAACTATTGAAGTCCCTTCATGAGTGGTGCTTAAAAGCTTTTGATTGATAAATAATAGAAAACTTGACACACAATCCACTCTTGCTTAAAAGCTCGTGAGTGATTGATTAATAAACAATAAAAATTCAGTCTAACTCTGATTATCAAAGAGATAATCGAGTGTATCAAAATGAACAAAGAACACACTAAAACCCTAAACCATTATCTCATGCACACGACTTCTCAAAGTGTTTTTAGGTCTTGAAAGTTCTTTTAAATAGACTCTTGCAGTATGGGCTTGGACTCATCAAGCAAATCCATTATTTCAGTTGTAAATCTTCTTCAAAATCTTTTTCACAAAAGTAGGAACAAGTCTTCAAAGTTTTCTAAAAGGTCTCCAAGATCCTTTTTATGAAACCAAATCAAATCTGCAATGTTTCCTAAAATATCCTTCTTTATCTGCGATTGTATAAGTACTAAAACCATACCGAATCTTCATAAAAAAAACAAATCTTCGAAGATTTAAAAACCTGAAATGTCCTGACGTTCTGGTATAACATGCTACGACATCTCTCCGAACATCTGTCTTCTAAGATGTCTTGCCAACATATCAAGACATCTGTCACAATATCTTGGTGTGAACCATGTTTTAGCAAAATTGTTGTCAATCATAAAATCAAGGAACTTACATACACCCTTTACATTTGCTATGAATTTCCGCTGTTCTGTAAAATTAATAACTATGGATGTTATCTATAATTTTCAAATTATTTAACTCAATTAGGACACTTAAGACTCCATATATGTTTAAAATAAAATATAGGGACCATGTTATTTCCCCCCAAATTTAGCAGAACGCTAAACAAATGATAATGATTATAAGTTAATTGGTGTTGGCAATATTTCCTTGCAAACCAACATGAGAATTAAATTTTCACTTGAATGTGTCAAACATGCTCCAGACTTTGACTTTAAGTACTAGTGTCAGGATCGCTAGTGGAAGACTTTCTATCTCTACTATCATCACATCCCTACTGCAATTTGACAACCATACTTACTTACTTGGAGACTTAAGTCACTATAAAGTAGGAGTTCCTCCTTTTTCTCTTTGGCATTGTCTTAGCTACTATCAGTTTTGAAATATGGTAGAGAGTGGTGTTGGTGATGCTCAAATTCAACGGCGAAATTATGTACAAACTTGATAGTTTTCTCTAGCACAAAATGCTCTTTCAACCAGCATTGTGACTACAATTGATATACAATGATATTAGGGTCACTTATGCTCTCTTCCACCTTATGAGTTGAAGATTCTGCTTATCAATCATCATTAACTATTGTTAGATAAGAATATCAAATCCTTAAGTCTATTATTACCATGGTTTATGGGGATCCAATAACTTTATACTGAAGATAAGATCAAGAAGACTCCCTACTTCAGCAAAGATAGTGGAGGAAGTTGCGTGATGACGCTTGTCATTGCCTTTGTTTTTTCACTGTATCATTTTTTTGTTAGGAATGTAATTAGAGTAAATCTAAAAAAAATGAATATCAATAAAATAAAATAAAGTCACAATAAAAAATCATTACTAACTTGCAGTTTTTGGACGAAAAATTGCAAACCCTTAGCAACAATTTTTGGACAGTAAAAATTGCAAACCCTCTCCACAACTATTTTTGGACGGAAAGGTAGAAAATCCTCTCAACCACTATTTTTGGATGGAAAAATATAAAACCCTCTTGATGTGAAACTTGGATGAGTATCCACTTTAACACCACATATCCTCCCTTCATGCAAAATTTTACATATCTTCACTTCATAGTCATCTTCATCCTCACAAACTAAAAGATCATTTTCACAACGAACCATGTTTGCAGAAGGAGCTCTTTTTAGTTGCTTTGTCTTTTTCTTTACGCTTCACACATCCTCTATGAATTTTGGACATCTAGATCGTATGTGACCAAATTGTTAATAATAATGGCACTTGACATAATTCATATCTCTTGGTTGAAAAATTCTACCATATTAATCATCATAGTTCATTCCTTGTCCCCCTTTGGCTACTAGTATATGATTTTCTTTGGGAGATTTATCAATACCCGTCATTTGTTGACTCTCCATCAATGATTTCACTACTTAATCTAATTGTAGTGTGCTCTTCCCAGCTAATATTGATTGCACTAATGATTTGTAAGATTTGGGTAGTGAAGCCAACAAAAATAGTGTTTTCTCTTCATCTTTGATATCTTCCTTGCATTCATGATTCTAGATACCAATTTATTAAATTTATTAATATGGTCAAATATATCATGCCACCATCTTCCATATTTAATTACTATAAAATCATTTTCATCATCAATCGATTGGTTAATATGGTTGATGCAAACTTACTTTCTAACAAATCACACAATTTCTTTGGAGAGATTTATTTCATCACATACATTTTATTACATGCAGTAAGTGTCAACGAGATTGTATTCGAATCATATTCTTTCATCTCACTCGATTTTTCCTTTACCAAAGCACAATCAAGACCTTGTTGGATCAAATAGTCTTGTATCGTGCATTGCCACAAGGAGATGGTAGTAAACCTATGATTTCTCCCTTGATTAGAATCTTTGCTCTGATGCCAGTTGTTGAGAATGCAACTAGAGTAAATCTTCAAAAATTGAATACAAATACAATACAACTTACTTGCAATTTTTGGATGAAAAATCTGTAAACCCTCTTAACAAAAAAAATTGGACGAAAAAATTGCAAATTCTCTAGCAACATTTTTGGAAAAATTGCAAACCTCTCAATAACTATTTTTGGACAGAAAATAAAAACCCTCCCAACAAGTGTTGTGGTAAATAAACTCAAACTAACTCTCCATATTTATAATAATTTTTTCAGTTTTTTGTTCACATTACTCTATATGGAATTTGAATGATTACCCACTTTAACATTAAGAGAATATTTCCACTTTTTCGAACATCAAGTTATTTGGAAATATTCTTCATTTAGTGTGGATCATCATGCATGGGAAGTTACCTACCAATTATACACGAGTAACTCATCACATGTCAACAGATGCCTCTTGTTATATATGCGGTGTAACTTATCTTACACACTCTTATAGATTGTCCTAATGTCATGCAAATTTGGAATAATTTTTGTTTTCCATGTCACATTCACTTTTATGACGATGATATATATATATAATTGAATGAAAATTAATGCGGTCTCCAATCAAGGCTCTTTGTTTTTCACTTGTTGTTGGATGATTTAGAAATCGGATAACAAAGAATCCTTCAAAGACAATAGTCATTCTCACTTGTGTGTGTATACATGGTTTCAAGCTTGTTAAAGTAAAAACATATATTTTCAATCTTATTACAATAATAAAAATAAATAATAAATATATAAAGATTAAAATTAAAAATTCATCTTTTAAAAGGTAAGCAATAAAGAAGAAAATAATGGTTATATTTTCACCTTAATTTATTACTTTAAACCAAACATTTAAAAAAAAAAAACAAAGCAGCCAAAATAATGGTTACATTTTAAATGGCTGGAATGATGGTATTGGAAACTATACAAATCACTATTTTTTTTATCAAATGTAAACTAATATAAAATTTTCTTCCTAACTTATATTGCATTTAATATAAAACAATATATTTTATATACTAAAAATTAAAAAGATGGTGGGGCATAGGCCCACCCTTCCCATCATGTAGCTTCGTCCCTGGATGGAGGGAGGTTGGGTTGGTGCTATCTCACTGGAGGGAGTGATATATCTGCAAAGAACATGATTCAAATCTCACATTCACTTTATAGTTGTAAAAGTAATTATTAGTCCTATTTTTAATTGTTGTGAAAAACGATACCAATAACAAAGTATAATAGGGAATTATAGGGGAGAAGAAGAACACAATAATTGGTTATAACTGCTATTCTTTCACTTTCTCTTAAAACAAGATTACAAGTTTACAAGAATAACAAATAACCTCTCTCACCCTAAATTAGGATTTGCAGCTTAGCAATGATGAGAGACTAGTATGCTATTTATAATAAAACCTAACATACTAACTAATGGACTTTTTCCACAAGGCCCATTACACAAGTCAACTTAATAAACAAGCTAACTTAACAAATTAGGGTTTAAACACTAAAACCTAATTTAACATGCTAACAACCTTAGCATCTTCGACACAAGCATGTGAACAACCTTCGACTTCATGCTTAACCCTGTCGAACCAAGAAGCTACCCTTCGGCCATACTAGAGTTCGATCCAAAATCTCACAAATCTCCACCTTGGATCTAACTCTACAACATCAAGGGAACAAACTAGCTTTCTTCATGCAGCTTTATCAACTGCATACAGTGGAAAAACTTGCAACTCGGCAATGTCTTGGTGATCATATCAGCAGCATTGTCTTCAGTCGAAACCTTCAGCACTTGGACTTCTCCACGCTCGATTACTCCTCTGACGAAATGCAGCCTCACATCAATGTGCTTAGTTCGCTCATGATAGGCTGAATTCTTCGACAGGTGTATTGCACTTTGACTATCACATTTAACAGTGATACCTCGACCTTGAAGTTTCAGCTCCTTCGCAAAACCTTCAAGCCACAATGCTTCTTTCACAGCTTCAGTTAATGCAATGTACTCCGCTTCAGTGGTTGATAGAGCAACAACCTTCTGAAGTGTTGCTTTCCAACTAATTGCTGTGCCAAACATAGTGAAAACATATCCAGAAATAGATTTCCTGGTATCCATACAACCTGCATAATCAGAGTCGACATATCCTTCGATTACTGCTTTACCATCTTCACCCAAGGCTCCACCATAAATTAGGACTCTATTCAGAGACCCATTTATGTACCTTAAAATCCACTTCAATGCTTGCCAGTGAGCCTTTCCAGGATTCGCCATGTACCTGCTTACAAGACTTACTGCGTATGCTATGTCGGGTCTAGTACAAACCATAGCATACATCAAAGAACCAACTATATTAGCATATGGGATGCTATTCATATAGGCTCTTTCCACATCAGTACTGGGACATTGATCAATACTCAGCTTGAATTGAGGGTTTGTTGGAGTCACAACTGGCTTCGAATTCGACATACCAAACTTTTCAAGAATCTTCCGTAGACATGCCTCTTGAGATAGGCATAACTTCGACTTCTTTCTATCTCTTCGAATGTCAATTCCAAGAATCCTGGAAGCAGCTCCCAGATCCTTCATATCGAACTCCTTATTGAGTTCAGCCTTCACCCTCATCACATCTTCGACACTGTTGCTTGCTATGAGAATATCATCCACATAAAGCAACAAAATAACAAATGAATTACCAGGTCGAAATCTGAAGTAAACACAGTGGTCGAACTGACTTCTAATGAAACTTATGTGTGCCATGAACTTGTCGAATCTCCTATTCCACTGTCGAGGAGATTGTTTCAGCCCATACAAAGATCTCTTTAACTTGCACACATAATCTTCCTTCCCCTTTTCGACATACCCTTCAGGTTGCCTCATCAGGATCGTTTCATCTAAATCACCATACAAGAGCGCAGTCTTCACATCCATCTGTTCCAGTTCAAGATCGAACTGTGCCACCATGGCAAGCAACATTCGAATGGACCTATGCTTCACAACAGGAGAAAACACATCATTGAAGTCGACACCTTCTTTCTGAGTGAAACCCCTTGCAACTAACCTTGCCTTGTATCTTTTCGACGTCACTCCTTCAATTCCTTCCTTAACTTTGAAAATCCATTTACAGCTGACTAACCTTGCCCCAACAGGTTTCTTGATCAGTTCCCAAGTATGATTATCATGAAGAGATTTCATCTCATCATCCATGGCCTTCAGCCATTCAGTCTTATTTCGACTCCTCATAACTTCCTTATAGTCTCTAGGTTCTTCGTCTAGAACCTCACTTGCAGAGATTAAGGCATAAGCTATAAGATCTGCATATCCAAGTCTCTGAGGTGGCTTGATGACTCTTCTCGACCTATCTCTCGACAATAGGTAGTCATCGTCAGTTTCCTTAACTTCAGCATCTTCTGCTTCTTCTTCGACTTCATCTGGGATATGCAATTCAGCATCAACATGCTCCACCTCAACAGGAATCTCTACCTGTTCCAGCTCTTCGTCAGATGTTTCTGTACTTCGACCAACATCATCAGTTTTCTTAAAAGCCATTTCAGCTTCATTGAAAACTACATCTCGACTGGTGATACACCTCCTGTGACCTGGCTCTAGGCACCATAGCCTATAAGCTTTGACTCCTTCAGGGTATCCCATGAACATGCATTTCAGAGCTCTAGGTTCGACCTTGTCTTGCCTAATGTGAGCATAGGCTACACAGCCAAATACTCTCAGTTTGTCGAGATCTGGTGGATGTCCCGACCAAACTTCTTCAGGTGTCTTCATATCTAACGCTGTCGAAGGACATCTGTTTATCAGATATGTTGCTGTCGAAACAGCCTCAGCCCAGAACACCTTCTTTAACCCCGCACTAGTCAACATGCATCTGACTCTCTCCAAAATAGTTCGATTAAATCTTTCAGCCAAACCATTTTGCTGTGGAGTACCTGCAGTAGTTCTGTGCCTTGCAATACCAAAGGCAGCACAAAAACTGTCGAATGCCTCATTGCAAAATTCAAGGCCATTGTCGGTTCTCAACCTCTTGACCTTCCTGCCAGTCTGATTTTCAACCAGAGTCTTCCAACTTTTGAAATTCTCAAAAGTTTCATCCTTAGTCTTCTGGATGAATACCCATAATTTTCTGGAATAATCATCTACTATGGATAGAAAATACCTTGCTCCTGAATGTGATGGACACCTTGCAGGCCCCCAAAGATCAGCATGGATGTAATCAAGGGATCCATGTGTTCTTTGTTTGCCTTTGTTGAACTTCACTCTGCAAGATTTTCCAAGTACACAGGGTTCACAAAACTTCAGCTTTTCGATTTTGTCTCCACCAAGCAGATTTTGTTTCCCTAATTCGACCAGACCCCTTTCACTGACATGGCCCAATCTCATGTGCCAGATTTCTGTCTTCGACAAAGGTTTCGTGGATACAACATTTGTCGAACCACTTACAACTTCAGCCTCAAGGGTATACAAGCCTTGTTTCTTCACGCCTCTCAAGACTTCCTTCGACCCCTTCATGACTCTTAGGATACTTTTCTCTCCTTGGAAAACATATCCTTTCTTGTCGAATTCACCAAGAGAAAGCAAATTTCTCTTCAAATCAGGAACATACCTGACTTCAGTCAACAACCTTATTGACTCATCATGGAGCTTGAATCTCACAGATCCAACACCTGCAATCTTGCAAGCCTTGTTGTTTCCCAGCAATACTGATCCACCATCTTGATCACATAATTCCTCGAACAAGTCTTTGTTTGGAGTCATGTGCCAAGTGCAACCTGAATCCATAATCCACTCCTTCTTAGAGTCACTGCTTGAAACCACAAGAACATCAGATGATTCGAAATCATCTTGAACAATGGCAGCGTTGCCATTATCCTTACCTCCATGATATTTCAAGCGTTCAGGGCACACCTTTCTTGTGTGACCCTCCTTCTTACAATGGTAGCATCGAATGCCAGATGCTTCGCCACTGTAAGTCTTCGACTGGCTTTTGCCTTTCTTCTTGTCGAACTTACCATCCTTTCGTAAGAGTTTTCCTTTAACGGCCAAACCTTCGCCAACAGTCGAAGGTTTATGCTCCTTTCGTTCATTCAAGTCCTTAGAGTACAAGGCTGATTGAACTTCTTCAAACGTCAGGGACTCCCTTCCATACAAGAGAGTTTCTTTGAAGTGAGCATGTGATCGAGGCAAAGAACACAATAGTAACAGCGCTTGATCTTCATCATCGATTTTCACATCAATATTTTCAAGATCAAGAATCAGCTTGTTGAACATATCCAACTGCTCAGCCAATACTTTGTCTTCAATCATCTTGAATGAATACAAAGCTTGCTTCAGGTAGAGTCGATTTACCAGCGATTTGGTCATGTACAAACTTTCAAGTTTCACCCATAACCCTGATGCCGTCGTCTCCTTTGATACCTGCCTGAGAACCTTATCACCAAGGCTCAACAAAATTGCGCTGTGTGCCTTCTCAATCATAGTCGTCTTCTCCGCTGCCGTTAATGCAGCATTCATGGCTGCCTCTCCCTTCAACGCTTCCAAACAACCCTGCTGAACCAGTAGGGCTTTCATCTTCAAGCGCCACAGACCGAAATCATTCACTCCGGTGAACTTTTCAATCTCATACTTTGTTGACGGCATCTTCTCCACGCTCACCGCACCAATTTGTTGTGAAAAACGATACCAATAACAAAGTATAATAGGGAATTATAGGGGAGAAGAAGAACACAATAATTGGTTATAACTGCTATTCTTTCACTTTCTCTTAAAACAAGATTACAAGTTTACAAGAATAACAAATAACCTCTCTCACCCTAAATTAGGATTTGCAGCTTAGCAATGATGAGAGACTAGTATGCTATTTATAATAAAACCTAACATACTAACTAATGGGCTTTTTCCACAAGGCCCATTACACAAGTCAACTTAATAAACAAGCTAACTTAACAAATTAGGGTTTAAACACTAAAACCTAATTTAACATGCTAACAACCCTAGCATCTTCGACACAAGCATGTGAACAACCTTCGACTTCATGCTTAACCCTGTCGAACCAAGAAGCTACCCTTCGGCCATACTAGAGTTCGATCCAAAATCTCACATTAATAATAATAATAATAATAATAATAATAATAGTAACTTATCTTTGTTTAATTTTATAACAAAAACAAACAACAAATAAAACAAAATAGTAAGTTGATATTTGTATATTGTATTGAAGCAAGGAAACTAACTGAAGTTGGTATATATCCATTCACAAGATTGTTGGATTCTCTCTCTCACGGGCCTATCCATCTATCTATCCAATGAGTCCCAAACCAAGAGAAAGCCCACACTGATTATGACTCAGATCGTACCAAACAAGCCCTACAATGCTTCCTACTCAACACAGTACTCAGTACTATTTCCCATACATACTACTTCATTCTTTCATATCTCATGTTTTTCACTCCCCTCTTCTCCTCATCATCATCACATTCACTTCCACCTTCTCAGCTACTTCTTCCCAAAAAATATTCTACAACAAACATGGATAACTGTTATTCAAAAACATATCCTACTAATTCTCAAAACCTACCTAACTCCACCTTGAAGAAAAGGTTCCTCAAGAAAGCTAAGGAACACAGGTCAAGACTCTACATACTAAAGAGGTGCATTATCATGTTACTATGTTGGCACAAGTACGAACAACAATATTGATATATATTCATTCATTTACCACACTACACAACATCATTATCATCTTTAAGGTAACATTAGTTCTAGGTTTTAAATATTATGGTATTAGTGTTTGTAGTTTATTATTTGTATTATCAAAAGTGATGAGAGATTTTGATGAGTTAGCTAGAATGACAAATGGGAGGTGAAAACATTTGCAGGATATTTTTTCACGTTATTGTGTAATGAGACATTGTTAAATAGAGATTGTTGTCTAGTGTAAAAGAAGGTGAAGAAAAAGACACTGTTTCACATGAAGATAGGGACACATCGTGGCTGGCTACTACAAAGTACTGGTCCTTTGGTCAAGAGAGAAACACTTTTTCTCTGCTTACTTTAATTTGCCAGTTATGTCACATTGATAAATTCATCTATCACTTTTTTCTATTGCTTCTTTACATTATGTTTCAGCAATGACATGAATCATCTTGTGTTTTGGCTTTTCTTCTTTAGTTTCTCTGTTGCATGCAATGTATATGTTGTACTATTATTATTGTGGTGTGGGATGACAGGTTGAAATTAAGTTCAAGTACAAAGGCTAGACAGCTAGGTATAGCTTGTGTGTGTATGTATTAGCCAAGTACATTAAACTTTTGAAATTGGGATATCTCTTTGACATTTCATGTGCTGCTGTTAAATACAATTAAGCAAGTCAAGTACTATATATTAAGTATGCAATAACAATGGAGTGTATGTGTTGACAAAAATTAATTTTAATTGAATTGGTGTTGTAAACTTGATTTTAGTTCAAATTGACTTGAATGTATAGAGGTTTAAATTTAAATATAATAAATTTGAGTGGAAAAATCATGTTAAAAAAAACTATACAAATCATAATTTTAATTTGATTTGGAAATGGTTTTTGAGGAGATCAGTCGAGAACTCTTGCATCTTTACAGATTGACTTCGAAATTCTATCACTTTGATTAATGATCAATAGCGGATGATATTTTCGCTAGATTGTGAGTGTGAGTGTTCAATTTTTTTTCTAGTAGGCTTTGATCTGACAGTTTTAGCAGTATTGGCTTGAGATCTAACTTGTTCTTTATTGTGGCGTAGTATTCAGGACAATTCTCTCTGGAGTTTAGATCGTGATAATTATTTATTACTTTTTGTCCTGCTATTTGTTGGTATGTATTTGTCTTCCTTAGCTTGTGCTGAAATTGCTACAAATTTTTAGAATTCTCTTAGATAATAATGTGTAAGTAAGTGCTAGAACTAGAATTATTATGATACTAAACTATCATGAAACATCTAGAAAGAAGTCAAATAATTTAGAAACAGTCATCATTATTGGGAGGTTTTTGACTTGAACCTATAAATAGGCAATTGATACTTTGTAATTGATCATCCAAAAAACTTCATATTGTCTTTGTTCTAAACAACTCTCTAAGACTATCTTATATCAACTATCAACTATTCAAATATCAACAGTGACATCAGAGCTACGTTGAGTCGTACTTTGAGAGTAGTTATATTACCTACCTTTTCTCAACTACTTCAAAAAAATTGTCATGTACTATTAATTCACTCTAATAATTTTCCTAACCTATGAATAACACCACTCAATCATCATATATTTTTCTCCTTGTTTCCAATTGTGAAAATATGATTTTTGGCGTATTAAAATGGAGACATTTTTTACATCTCAAGATTTATGGGACATAGTTGAATAAGGCTTCACCGCCACAGATACTTCAACTCTTTGTGCAGCTCAAGAAAAAGAGTTGAAGAAAAATAAATATAAAAATTCAAAGGCGTTGTCTCCTTGCAACAAGCGGTGACTGATGCAATTTTTTCAAAAATTATGGGTGTTAAGATTGCAAAAAAAGCATGAAACACATTGCGGGAGGAGTTTCGAGGAAGCGACAAGGTATGTCACGTTAAACTTCTTTTTCTAAGAAGATATTTTAAATTATTGAAGATGAAGGAGTTCGAGACAGTTAAAGATTAATATTCTAAAGTTAAAAAAATAATTAGTCAAATGAAAGCTTTTGGGGAGGATATTCTTGACAAGAAATTTATTGAGAATATTCTAATTATCACCCCCCCCCCCCCCCCCCACACACACACACACGTTTGGCTCAATCTTGACAACGATTGAGGAAAGTAAAGATTTGTCCACTCTATCAGTGACAGAATAAGTAGATTGTCTTGAAGCATATGAGCAAAGACTATATTGGCATAAATAAGATACACTTAAAAATTCCTTCCAGTCAAAACTCAAATTTCAGCCCCAAAATCCTCCATGTAATATTTGCAAAAGACCAGGCCGCAATGCAACCATTGGAAGAATTGCAGGCACATAGAAAAAAATTATAGCAACAAAAATAGGCATCAAGCTAATATCACAGAGGATCACGATCAAGAAAAATGTACGTTCTATGCCAGTCAAGACTCAACGTACGACATGGCCAAGGAAGTGGTTGCAGAAATATCATGGCCAAGGATGAGACCATTTTCAAAAGCATTGATGAGACTATCAAAGTCAAAATTCGACTAGGAAATGGCGGTATGGTAGAATCAAAAGGAAAAACCATTATCATGGTGGAGACAAATAAAGGTATGTGACTCATCCATTATGTCTTACTAGTTCCTAGCTTTAAAGAAAATATTCTAAGCATTTGTCAAATGATGGAGAGAGGCTACACACTTTACTTTGAAGATGGGGTATGCAAAATATTCGTCAATAAAAACAAGGGGTTTAGATAACCCAAGTGAAGATGGAGAAGAGTAATAGAAGCTTCCCATTTGAAATATGCAATTAACATTGTCATGAAGGCATAAGTTGATGGTTCATGACTCTGGCATCAAAGATTTGGTCACTTCAACACACATGCCTTGAAGTTGTTACACCAAAAGAACATGATGAGAGATCTTCCAAGAAAAGGAGAATGATGTCGCGCGCGCGAAGGATGTTTCCTCGATAAGTAACATTGAATTTCGCTCTCAATAGACAGAGCATGTAGAGTGAAAGACCTATTGGAGCATATACATGCTGACATCTATGGACCGATGAGAATGCCATCACATGAGAATAACATGTACTTCATACTCTTCCTTGATGATTTCTCTAGAATGAAATGGGTTTATTTCTTAAAAGAAAAATCAGAATTCTTTGGAGTATTTAAAAAGTTCAACGCCCTTGTTGAAAATCAAAATTGGGAAATAGATAAAAGTACTAAGAAGTGATCGCAGAAAAGTGTACACCGCTCGCGAGTTTGAAATTTTTTGCGAGGATGAAGGCATAGAGCCACAACTTAAATTCGCATATTCTCCTCAACAAATTGGTCTGTCCGAAATAAATAACCGCACAATTATGGAGATGGATAGATCGATACTTAATAAGAAGGGATTCCCTAACACATTTTGGGCTGAAGCAGTCTACACTGCTATTTACATACTTAACAGATGTCCAACTAAGATAGTATAAGATAAGACTCCAATTGAAGATTGGAACGGAAAGAATCCATCAGCAAAGCACCTAAGGGTCCTTGGATCTATTTTCTACATTCACATTCCAAAAGTGAAAAGGCACAAACTTGAAGACAAAACTATATGAGGTATCTTCCTGGGGGTATATCGTAATCTCTAAGGGTTATCGTGTCTACAATTTACAAACTAAGAAACTCATCATCAGTCGAGATGTTGAAATTCATGAGAGTGCTTCTTGGAATTGGGATGAAGAAAAAGTGGAGAAGAACATCCTTATACCAGCTTAACTACCTCAAGAAGAAGCTGAGGAAGAAGATCCAGGTGAACCTGTTTCTCCTCCACCTCAACAATGAGAACAAGAACTATCATCACCAGAGTCTACTTCAAGACGAGTAAGGTCTTTGGTGGGCATATATGAAACCTGCAACCTAGCCATATTTAAACTTGGAGGATTTTAAGAAGCGTCAAACTAGAAACTATGGGTCAAGGCAATAGAAGAAGAGATAAAGATGATCGAGAAAAACAACACATGGGAGTTAGTAAATCGTACCAATGGAAAAGATATCATTAGGGTTAAATGGGATTATAAGACAAAGTTCAACCTCGACGGAACCATTCAGAAACATAAAACGAGGCTAGTAGCTAAGGGTTACTCACAGCAACCAGGGATTGACTACAATGAGACATTTTTAGAGGTAGCTCGTTTTGATACCATAAGAGCTCTAATAGCTCTTGTGGCACAAAAAGGATGGAGTATCCATCAACTAAATGTCAAATTTATCTTCCTTAACAGGGTTATTCAAGAAGAGATCTATGTGAAGTAGCCATAACGATTCTTGTTTGAAGACGAAGAAAGCAAAGTGTTAAGACTAAGAAAAGCACTATATGGTCTGAAGCAAGCACCTCAAGCATGGTATAACATAATCAATCAGTACTTCATGGATTGAGGATTCAAAGGAGGAAAGAGTATGTTGACGATAAGCTACAATCTAGAGGGGTGAATAGATCGCAAATGAAATTTTCATAATAAAATTTTGTTTTGAAAAGAGTTTAACTATGGTGCGCAGAAACAATATTGGATTGACAATCATCTATCCTGAACCCTTATAAAAAAGAGCGGATATGCGTAAACCTGATAGAACGAATACGTGAGATGAGAAAGAGAACCAATATATTTTCAGCAATTTGAGTTTGAATATAAATTACACAGTAGTAACCAAATTCCAATGAAATAATACACAAAAATGGAATTAAAAAATTTGTTAAACACTTTGTGTGCAATCGATTCAAACCAGATTTTCATTGAATTTTGTTGATATGAGAGGCCAATAACAATCACATAGATTGTAATCAACTTAATAAGATTGTTTGAAGGATTAGACAAAGAAATAATCTCTATGTATCAATCGCACAATCAACAGTTTAAAAATTTGGAGAACTTCTTGATCTCCCTCATGAAGATCACCCCACTGAATTAGGAGACAAAGCCAATATGTATAACTATTTTCATGTTGCATCCTCCTTAGTGATAGAACCATCCTCACCCATTCCTTCACCACTCACAGCCAGATATATAATCCTTTAGAGTATAATGATCCACTACATTTTAACCTACATTCTCTTTCCCAAACCGAGAAACTTTGGTTTTCTAACCCAAGCATATGTAAAGACCATATGATTTATAGAGAACAAAGTAAAGTTAAATTGGGCCCAACTATTAGTTGATTACATGTTATAAATAAGAATAAAAATGCACCTATACATATGGGAATTTGGTCAGAAAAATATTGGAGAAAACATAATTCAACCTTAACAAGAAAACAAACTTCAATGAGAAAATCACAAAAATAGGAAAATCTATCTTACCCTTAATTCATTATGAGTTGAAGAATGAAAAAAACATACGAAATCCAGTTATCAGCAGAAGAGAGAGAAGAATCAGTAGTCAATACATACCAAAATTATCGAAAGTGATGATTCCTCTCCTCAGATTCTCACAACCAGGGATCTGATGAAAATTTTATGCGGGAAAATTGACATACTAAATGAGAAAATTGATTTCATCAGACACCACTTCATTCCTGACAAAACCAAACTTCCTCATCATCTTTTCCATCATGATGAGTCTGAAGAAGAATATCCCATATTAGATTTCTTGCAATTTTTCTTTGATTCCTATAATTTTAACTTTGCATTTTTCCTTATGTACTTTTCCATTTTGCAATTCCATTATGAACCTCTTATTTTTTTTTCAATTTAAAGTATGTTTTCTCTTTTAGAGATGGAATTTGTGACCTTTATTTGTATATTTCGATTACCTAAAATTAACATGTACAACCTTATTTTGCCTAAAACATATTTGTAAGACACGCCATTAGATATCTTTCAAAAAATTTATCACACATTTAAAATTAAAGATATTATATCCCACAAAATGTGACACTTTCTATGCCTTGATTTGAATACTCTTGCTAGGTACACTTTAAGATGAGAAACTTATACATATTTTAGAGAATCTTATATGCATCATCTAGAATGATATTTCTTATACTATACACATGCTTCATGATTCTTCTTCACTATATCATATCATCTCTGCCATGTATAAGTGTTTCATATCTTGCACATATGCCATGAATAAGGATTAAGAAACCTTGCTTAGGATAAATATGTTGTTTCCACTAAATGTGATATTTTACTCATTGTGCCATAACATTCTTATTATGCCATGCTTATTTTTAGAAAAAATTATCATCTTCTGTTTCTCATCAAGTGGGATCAATGTTATCATGATCTCTACTATGCATAAGTGTCTCTATTTGTTTTTGCATTTTATAAATTGTTTAACATTTATCGTTGTTTTGCATGCAAAGTAATATGATAGCTTATCACATGATCTACCTTTACTTATCATAATATATATTAATTGTGATGTTTCCTATGTCACTCATTTAATTTTATTTATAATTATTTAATTTTTTAACAATTTATTAAAAATCACTTTATCTAACTAACTACTTACTTTATTATTTTATTAAAGAATTTAACTCATATTTCTAAGTTAACTATCACCCCCACTAACTTCTTACTTCATTAATTTTAAGAAAACAAAATTCTTAACTCATGTTTTTTAATTATCATTTTCTTTAATTATTAATCAAAACTAACTAACTTAGTTTTCTCTATAACCTATATAAAGATAAGTTAATTACTTATTTCTTTTATTTTTATTTATTTATTATTAATTTAATAAAATATTCTTCTAAATCAGCCAAAAATATATATTTTTGAGCTCAATCTATATTTTTTCCTTTTCCCCAATTTTTTAAGTGAACTATCCAAAACAATTTAGTTTTTTTTTTTTTACTTTTATAGAGTATTATCATAGATACCTCAAAACTAAGATAACAAGATATTTTTAAAAAATATATGACAATTATTTTATGTTCAATATTTTGGTAATTTTTAATATTACTTTTGTTCATTCTTTTTTAATTACTCCCTCCGTCTCACAATAGGTGTCCTCTTTAAGATTTTCACTCTTTTTAAGAAAATGATTAATTATGTTGATTTCAATGATAAAATGAGTCTCATTAACTAAAAGGGTTAAATAAGTTTTTGGTCCCTCTAAATATTTCAAACTTCGTTTTTAGTCCTTCAAAAAATTTCCTTCAAAGAATGATCCTCCTAAAATTTTCCGTCCACACTTTTGGTCTCTCCTGTCAACGTCCGTTAACAGAAGCTGATGTGGCACGCTATGTGGCAATGCCAGTGTGGCCAAATGCTGACGTGTCATGCCACGTGGCTAAGGTCAACATGATACTTGAACCCATAAATTTTCGTAGCTAATTGATAGCTAAAATCGTAGCTAATTTGTAGCAAATTTATCACAGAAATTCTGATTCTAAAAAGATGCAGTTTGTTCACATTAAATTCATAAAAGGACCAAATGGGATCAAAATTAATATACCACAAATTACAATTTTCGACAAAAACAACACACACAAAGATGAATATAATTTATTTTTTAAATCAAACAAATACAAATGAACACTTACATAGCGAGAAGAAAAGACCTAATGTATGAAATTAATCTCATAAATATGTAAGTTTCAGTTATGTTATTTATTAGATATGGGTAGAAAATGAATCCAATAGGATAAAAAAATTGAATACCATTTATCTGCACACTTCAAGAAAGAAAGAAATTACTTTCTATTCATCTCAACTGAAATTTTGTCACACGATATTGTATGTTTCCTGCTCGCTTCTAAGCATTAGTCAAAATCGTTACCATATCCCAAACCTTAATCTCAAAACAAAGTGGAATTCAATTGAGTGATAAATCCTAAATTGCAAAAGATAGATCCTAAATTACGAAAGTCAATTTCAAATTTTGAGAAAAATGAAGATTTGAGATTTTTAGTAGAAAATTGGGTTTTCAAAATTGACGGCATAACTAAGTCATTTAAGGAAGGAGGGGACTTACCCTTACAAGTAGAGTTGACGACAATGACCATTCGAACTCCAATACGGTGGTTCCGGTTCAAGAAGTTATGTAACCTAATGGAAGAAAAGGAACAAACTTAATACAAAGGAGAAATATGAAAGATGATGTTGAGGAACGCTTTCTGGTTGGAAAACTTACTTCCACAATCCAAGAGACAAATGTGCGATGACGATGTACTTAGCGGTCTTCCATTTCTGCTTAAACTTGCATGGCAGGAGAAAGAAAGAAGGGCGTCTATAAAATTAGGGCTTGGGGGAAGAAAAATAAAATTAGCATCTTGTACTTCATCTTCATCACAATGAACAAATTGAAGAAAAATAAAATTAACATTTTGTACTTCATCACGATGAACAAACTGTATCTTTTTCTGAATCAAAATTCCTCAATAAATTTGTCACAAATTAGCTACGATTTTATCTGCCGGTTAGCTACGAAAATTTATAGATTCAAGTATTATGTTGACCTTAGCCACGTGGCATGACACGTCATCATCTGGCCACGATGGCATTGCCACGTGGTGTGCCACATCAGTTTCTGTTAACGGACGTTGACAAGAGGGACCAAAAGTGTGGATGGAAAACTTTAAGAGGACTATTCTTTGAAGGAAATTTTTTGAGGGACTAAAAATGAAGTTATGATATTTAGAGGAACCAAAAACTTATTTAACCCTTACTAAAATAACCTTATTAATAATAGATAGTGGAATACTTAAATGAATTAAAATACAATAAATAAGGGTTAATTAGTGGAAAGAATTAATAAATATCACATTGGTATTCTAAATTGATAAATAATTTGAGACAAATAAAAATAGGAAAGATAACACTTATTGTGAGACGGAGGGAATAACATATTTATGTAAGTTTAACACTAATTTTTTAGTGTTAATAATAGTCACTAACTCCTACTATAAGAAGAAAAATTTCAACCCCACCATTTTTTTTCTTTATATTCTTAATTTTTTTCTCTTTTATATTTATTTTTTAAGTATAAATAATTATTATATTATTATCAAGTCTAAAATTATGTCATACGTATGTATAGAATTAAAAAATATATATTATATGATTATAAATATAGTTTATTTTATTTTAATTAATGAGTATATTATATTAAAGTGTTAGAACAAAGTTTGGTTCTACATATTTGAAATAGTTTTGATGATAACAAACACATAGTTTTAATAAGAACATATATGCTCCCTAATTGTTTATTTATGTTTCAAAAGTTCTGAAGCAGAAAACAAAGCAAAAGGCTGCATTGAGGGAAGCTTATAAGAAGAAGATAGTCTGAACATTAGTCTCTTAGTATCAGAAAGCTTCATCGAGAGAGAGGTTTACAAGAATAAGAAGATCTAATCTCTGAAGGAAGTTTATGGAAACAAGAAGTTCTGATGACTTTGAAGGAAGTCCACAAGAACAAGTATTTGCCACTTGATCTTCGTTCTAAGAAGATCGTGTTCTGAAAGCCACTATAACAAGCTCTCCAAGATCAAAGTAGTAAGGTTGTCGATTGCTCAGGTTTTGACTGTAATTTTTCAAAAGCATAAGTTTTGATAAAGCTCTGATACAGAAACGCTTCTTGCACCAATGCTGGCGTAATGCTCTAATACTCATTTTCGTTACGAAGTAATTAATTCAAGGTTAACGGATGGATCATCAATTCTACGGACAAAATCTCTATCTTTGAAAAGGTCTTAAATCATATTATTTCAACATTCCAAAAATGAAAAGTGTGTCTCTCAAACGGTTCAAAAAGCTTCACTATATATTGAAGACACTACTGAAGTTAAAGACAAGAATTCTCACGCACAAACCTTTACGAAAAGCTCTCAAATTACTATTCATTTTTTTATTGTTTTTGTGCATTGTTCTTAAACATTGTGTATACATCACAGTTGTGATACTGCTTATTAGAAGCACTTTTGTAAACATATAAGATTAAGTTTTGTTGTTATTGTTCCTTGAGAAATCGGGTTGTGGTTTATTTCAAGAAGACTTTGACGGTTGTCATTGTGAACGTTGTTGTAATCAAGTTTGATTTAGTGGATTAAGTCCTCGTAAGAGAGAGGCAAAATCACCTTGGCGGGTGGGTGGACTGGTGTAGTTTGAGTTCAAACGAACCAGGATAACCAAACGTGTCATAAGTTTTTATTTTATTAAAAACCCAATCCATCCCCCTTATTGTGTTTTTCGAACCTTCATAAAGGAACTCGGTCTTCTAGTGTAGGTGTGGAAGGATAAGTTACCAAGACAATGTAGAAAATGTCATCTCCAATCATCGGAGAGACCAAAGCCTCCCTAGCGAGATCGAGAATGCTGACAATTGGAACGGTCGAAGGAACGTTTGATCAAATGGCTCTTGATATTACTATCATTCTAAGAATTCGATCAATGATTCGAAAGAGAAGAAGAGGAGATCAAAGCTTGTCGAGTTATGGTGAAGAGATGGATGTTTCTCGTGGAATTTTGTGGAAATTATATGGTGTTTCCCACACACACAATCATAGTTTTGTTGTAGAACCAGAAATAGTTAATGATTAAGTGAAATAGGACTCTCAAGCACGGTGAAGCGAGTTTCCAGTACGGCGGAGTGGTGGATCTGTAAGGTTAGCATTTCAACGTCCAAGTCAATGGCTGCATGAGAAGTAGTATGAGTATGTGAATGAGCAGAATACATGAGTTGGCGTGTGAAGGGCTTTATATAGAGGGGAGGTTATAACCTCTTTCGCTTGATCCAACGTCTCGTGTGGATAACCGTTTGATAGGATCTAACGGTAGGAAGTTCGCAGAAAGTCAAAGTTATTTGCTCTAAGCTTAAGTAAGGTCGTACTTATTTCTCTGTAATTTCCTTCGTAGCGCTTGTTTTTAGGCCTCGACATGTGAGTCTTGTGAACGACACATAGTAGAACTGAAGGCATATTAGCAATGATTGAAGGATTAAAACTACATACACAATTGAAAATCCACTTCACAAATGGAAAAACCCATTGTTGAAAAAAAAGTTAATTAGCATGCTTTATTTAATTATTTTTAAAGTGGTTATAAAATACTTAAAGACCTATTTAAATTGACTTATTTGAACTTATCTATTCACATAAATTTTGTGACTATGTTTAAAAGACCTATCATGATATACAAGGCAAGAGCATATTTAAAATAGTCATTCACATGTACTAACATTGATTGAAGGATTAACAAGTACACAATCAAAAATCCAATTCACATATGGATAAGGCTTTGTAGTTGTGAAAAAGTTAATTAGGAAGCTTTATTTGTGAAAATTCCGGATAAAAGAAAAAGAACATAATCTTGCTAACAACATAAGTTGTGATGATAAAAGTAAACCTTTATTCCTTCAAAAACGTGTGAAAGCAAATCTATCTTCCCCTTAGTCATGGGCATTCCTTGCGGAAACATGGTCCCATGAACCATGCATGCGCCTATTATTATTATCATTCTACTTGCTCATGTCACGGAAACACAACTCATCTACCAAAACATAACCATAACAAAATGACTTATATTAACAAAAATTATAAATGAAAGTTGATATGTTAAGAAGTCTACTCACACATCTGTCAAAGATTCCAAAAGTCATTTCCTATTTGAATTTGAAGTGTGGTTGGCACTGCCAGTAGCAGCACACCAACTCAACTCATAATAAATACCTATACACTCAACTTTCTTTCTTTCTCTCTTTGCTTTCATATATCTATATGCTTTCTTCAATTCTCATTCTCACAAAACATATATTACCATCTCCTTCACCACTCTAGTTACATATTTCAATGTTTTTCTTTCGTAGTACTATATGTTTTTCCGTTATTGATTGCAGGGCGGGCAAGAACATGATGTTTTGTAGTTGAGTACATGAAATGAGATATTGGTGCGGTTCAATCAGAACAGTGTTTTATAATTCATAAAAGCTCTGTGTTATTTGATTGAGCCGTGCCAATATCACGTGTTAATCAGGCAAATGCAATCACATGCGTGAATGAGATTGATTGCCATTTATTTGATTCTTTAACTTCTTCTGCAGATTTGATCTTCATCCAGTAAGCAAATTTTTTTTCTCTCTAGGGTGGGATCATACAAGAGATGAATTGGTATGGTAGGTAGGGAACCAATTCATTAATTTGTTGTACCTTTTTCTGAAGATGGTAGGGACTTAATTCATTTGAGGGCAGATCAACAGGTAACATGTAAGAACTTTATGTTTTCTTTGCTTCTATTTTAAGGTTCTATGGATTAACAACTTTTTACTTATACTTTTTGTTAAGACAGTGTTAATGCAGAATCTAAGACTTCGAGCTTCTAAAAAGTTGCGGTGGAAACAGGGTTGAAGCATCATCGCATAACCAAACACTCGCTAAAGCACTTCCTAAATCAAGATATCGTAAGTTTGCAATGTCCAAGATAAATCTCAAGGAGTGTTTTAGAACTGAAAGTTTGCCTTTGAATTAACCAAGTCTCTGATAGATAATATCTTAGAAGTTGAGATATTTTTGGTAAATTTCATATTGGATGTAATAAGCTAGTAAACTATTTCTTCAAGTTCCAAATTTAACGGCTCAAACTATTTCTCTTGCAAGTTCCAAATTTCATGTTAATTGTTCTGTCAAATCTGTTTTTAACACAATCATGAGAAATATAACTAAAATTATATTAAAACTTCAAGGGAAATACAAGTAAGTTCGGTGAAAGTTGGATATAACGAGAACTAATTATTACGAAACGTTAGACATGGCCTTCTCAGGCCACGTATCAAAAGAATATGCTGGTTGCTACGCTACTCTTCTACTTGTTCATCTCTTCTGCAGTTATCTCATTCTCCATAGTTTGGAAAAAAAGATGACGACTCTCGAGCATCGAGTATCCAACTACTTGTACGCATAGCATGCGCCTTTCATGTATATTACTCTTTCTCCTTCCATATGTTACTCTTTCAAGTTCCTGAATATCGTGCTTCTTGAGTTTAGAAGGTGAGTCGCGAGTTGCGACCTATCAAAAAGTTGTGCTCCACAGTGCATTTTCATCCTCTCCGCAACGCTCGTGAACATACTTCATCCTCATAACAGACCGGCAAATCCCGCTGCATTTCCAATCAAATGTAGCAATGCATGTATTACCTGCTTGAGCCTTCCACTCACAATCTGCACAGTGACAACACTGTCAGAAACCATCAAAAAATGATCATACCCGGGTTTTGAATGTAGAATCAAATGAACGTATACCTGGTGGTGAACCGCAACATATTCTCCTATCGTCGATATGTTCCACATCTAAACCTATGAACCATGATCCTAACGAAACATCTTCATTCGCATATTTATGCAGCACATCCCTGATATTATAAAACAAAACCGTTATCAATCGATCAAAGAACTACCGTGAGCCAAATTTGTCAGAAAACTATTTAGTTTTTTTTTTATAAAGGCCACAAAACTTACTGATTTATCGAAATATAAGTTGCCAAATCTTGTGATATGGCATATAGTTGTCCAGTAGCATGACGAAAGTACTTGTTTCCAACCTCACCAAACTTCCAGTATTCTGGTTCATGGTATTTCACTCCCCTGTGGCAAGACAGTTACACTAGGAAATAGTTTTAAACTTACTGAAAAATTACAATTCAGATTTTCTTACCTCTGAGCAAGGACGGGACCAGATTTCATGCACCCAACATACACCCGAGGTTTCATACGGTGCATACTCAGAGTTGACCCAAGTGTTGCTGAGATTTAAGGAAAAACAACACAATGAGGAAATGGTGAATGTTCGTATTGATCAACAATTGAAATTTTTTAGCTAATTAACTAAGTTTGTGAAAAAACATGTTACATAATCTACACAAGCTTACACTGGTTGAATAGTGACATCTATTATGAATTTGAAAGAAAGAAAAGTAAGAAAGTTGTAATTTATTCATAATGAATTGAGTAGTTCATTAAGAATAATTATACAGCCATTTATTCACCAGTAACTTGCATCACAAGTTATTGATCTAGTGTTGAATAACTAACTTCCTAGGTAACTATAACTAACTAACTACCTTAACCAATTCACATTTGGATTATACACCCCATGCTTCTTTAGTCAAAGTGTTGCTATGCCAATCATTCAGGCAATTGAACCTAGTACATTCCTAAGATACAAAAAATCTAACATCAGCAAATTGAGATTGCACATATACACCATAATCAGTTGTGCACTTGGTGAATCCCAATTTAGCTAGATAACTGTCTATACTTTTGTTTCAGACCCTGGGAGCTTGTTTAAGGCCATATAGAGGTTTTTGTTTCTTTCCCTCTTACCACAAACCCGAGAAGTTGTGTGACAAATACAACTTCTTGAATGGGACCATTTAAGAATGTTGACCTCAAATCTAGATGGAACATGGACTAGTTCATAGCACAAGCCAATGCAACCACTAACCTATTATTTTAGTTCTTGCAACTTGTGCATAACTTCTCAGAAGTCAAGGCCAGCTCCTTGAAGGAAGCCCTTTGCAACTAATCTTGTTTTATGTTGTGCAATTGATCCATCTGGATTGAGGTTCAACTTATACACTCATTTGACCTCAATGGCTTTCTTATCTAATGGCTATTTGACAAGTTCCCATGTTTGGTTTCTTTCAATGGTTCATATCTCATCTTTCATTGCAGCTATCCAAACTTCTTGTCTTAAGGCATCATGATGATTAGTTGGGTCTGAATCTGCCATAAAAGCAAAATGGACTAAGTCTCCCTTCTTCAGTGACTTCATTGTCATTAACATCGCACACTCCTGCAATCTAGTTGGAACTACTCTTATTCTTGGCGGTCTCCCACTTCTATTGCCAGTGCCTTCTTCATTAGATGAATTTCCTTCCTCGCTCTCAAAGTTATTTATAAGGGAATTCATCAATGGCCAGTTTGAGGTGCCTTTTAAGTTCCAGTCCCATGTCCCAACTTCATTTATTACAACATCTCTACTAATGGCAATCTTTTCGATTTTGGGAATGTATAGTCTATAGACTCCAATTACATGGTAGCAAACAAAGATCATTTCTTCAGTCTTATCATCTACGTTCCTTCTTCTTGCATCAGGAATGTGTTTGTGGCACAAAGATCCAAACACTCTGAGGTGGTGCATACTAGACTTCTTGTCACTCCAAATTTCCTCAAGGATCTTCCTTTTTAATCTCTTGGTGGGACATTTGTTGAGCACATACACTGGAGTGCTTATGGCCTCACCACAAAATGAATTTGGCATGCTTCTTTGCTTCAACATATATCTTGCCATATTTAGGATAGTTAAATTTTTCCTTTCGGTAAGGCCATTGTGTTGAGGTGTGTAGGGAGTTGTGACCTCTTGTTGAATGCCAAGGTCAACACAAAAAGCCTCAAAGACCTTAGATGAGTACTCATCTCCTGCATCAGTTCTTAGCACTTTGATTCTCAGCCAGTACCTTGAATCTTTTGAACACTTTCAAATACTTCATCCTTGGATTTGATCAAGTAAACCCAAAATTTCCTATTATACTCGTCTACAAAAGAAATGAAATATTTGTTTCCTCCTAATGATGTAACTTCAAAAGGTCCACATATATCTGAGTGAACTACCTCCAATACACTAGAGTATCTCACAAGTAGATAAGACTTGAATGAATTCCTAGGTTGCTTCCCATCAAAGTAGACTTCATACATCTTCTCAAGCATTGATTATTTAGGCAGGCTTGTCTCATTTTCTTGAGTTACCAACTGGTTTAGAGATCTAAAGGTTAGATGGTCAGACATTAGATGCCCGGCTAACTCTGAGTTTGTGTTCCATCGCTACCTGAAGACATTGTTCTTGTGTAGCACTAATTTTTGTTTGAAAGATTATGTTTTGGATTAAAGGTAATCTTAGCACATGCACATTTCCAATCATGTTGTTGGAGCACCCTGTGTCAAGATACCAAGATCCCGATTGATGATCATCCTTTGATACTGCATCCACTAGAACAACTGGTTCCTCATCTGAGTCATCTTGTGCTACATTGGCCTCACCATCACATTATTTTGCCTAGCTCTTGCATTTGCCAAACTAGCAATCACTTGCACAGTGACCCCATTTTTCACAATTGCATCACTGAATGTGCTTCTTGTCTTGGCCTTTCTTTGTAGTGACCTCCTCTCTTGGAGGATTTAAGTTTCTCCCTATATTTGTTCTTCTGTGAGCTAAGCCAACTTACTTTTGTGAACGTTCCTTTGCTTGACTTGCCCTTGAATTTTCCATTTCCTTCATTCTCCTTGAATGTTTGGGTCTGTAATGCCTCAATTGATCTCCACTCCCTTCCAATGAGCCTTGTAGTTATTTTATCTTCAATATGGACATGTCACTTGATTCCTCAATTGCTACCACTACATGATCAAATTGAGGAGTCAAGATTCGCATTATCTTCTCAATGATCATCTGATCAGTGAGAGTCTCCCCATAACTTTTCCTGGAATGAACCAAGGTTTGAAGCCTAGATACATACACAACAATCTTCTCATTCGCTCGCATCGACATCAGTTCATACCACCTTTGAAGGGATTGCAATTTCACTTTTTTTTCTACCTTATCACCATCTTAATAGTATTTAACAAGCAAGTCACAAGCCTCCTTCGAGCTTGTTGCATGAGAGATTTTGTCAAAGTTAACAGCATCAACAGCCTGATGAATGAGGAAGGTAGCTTTGCAATCTTTCTTCTTTAAATCTATGTAAGTTGTTCTTAGAGCCTCAATTAAATTTGCACCAAGTTCTTAAACTCGGTCACCACTTCAAAAACATTTTGAAAGTCAAGCAAAGCTTTCATTTCTAGCTGTCATTTTCCCCAATTCTTGCCCTCAAGGATTGAGAGTGTACCACGGAAACCATTTCGTCTAGCTATCATGCTCAAACCATAAAAACAATCAAAGATTGTGTGAATCTCACACAAACCAAAGGGCTATGGATACCAAGTTGTTTACAAAAGAATTTCTTGCACTCTAAGAAAGCAAGAAAATAGAGGAAATTGAAAGAGAGAAAAGTAAGGAAGTTGTAATTGATTGATAATGAACTGAGTAGTTCATTAAGAACAATAATACTACCATTTTTACACCAGTAACTTGTATCACAAGGCATGACTAAATAACTTCCTAGGTAGTTATAACTAAGGATTAAGGATGTTTTTGGTCCCTATAAAATTAACAAATTTTGTTTTTGGTCCCTATTAAAAAAATGACATGTTTTGGACCCCACAAAATTATTATGCATGTAGTTATAGTCCCTGCTGTTAAACCGATGTGTATTTTTGAATGATTATTTTACATATATGTTTAGAACGTTATAAAAAGTTCCTCGGAAAAAAAGAAACTCAAAATTTGATTTTTAAGTCAAGGTTTACATTAATTTTATCATTATCTTTTGAAATTTAAAAAATTCATATTTAATTTTTCTCATTTTAAATAATTCTATAATTTAGTAAAGAAACGTTTTATAATATTCTAAACACGTAGAAAAAAATTATTCAAAAATTTAAAAGTTTAAGGGTAATTAAATAGTTTTTCAATATTTTAGAAAATAGCAGGGATTAAAACTGAATGCATAAAAATTTTGTAGGGACTAAAATATGTCATTTTTTTTATAGGGACTAAAAATGAAATTTGAAATATTTATAGGAACCAATAACATATTTAACCCTATAACTAACTACCTTAACCAAGTCACATTTGGATTATGCAACAACTTATAACACTGTAAACCTTAATTTCATTCACAATCAATAATACGCAACTAGTTGTAGACGTGGGCACGCTTGGCCTAACGTAACCAAATTTAGTGTGTTACATTGTTTTGCACTTTATCGTTTCTTTTCTCTTCTGATACTAGTTGTTGTTCTAGCATTTACTAATAAAACAAAACATGTTATAATAACTAACAGTAGACACCAGAGAAATTTTCTACGTACCTAAATTCACATGAACATCATCATCAACTTTGACATAAAATTCTGCATCCCACAAAGCAACAGCGGTTGAAAAGTATGTTTTCGTCTTAGCTGATAATTCCATGTATCCCTCGACATGATTCTGTTCAACATGATGTAATTTGTTAATTATAAAAATGAAAGTACATAAAACACAAGGCATATAATCATATATTTGAATGAAAATAACAGGAGAGAAAGATCACCAGCCTCAAAAAGTCAGCATGGAGCTTTTCCTCAGCTTCAATAGCTTTGTCAAGAATTCCACCAAATGTAGAACTATAGAGAAAAAGGTTAACTAAATACGTTAAGGCCACAAAAGAAGGTTTCATTTTATGAGAAAAATCTGACCTGTGACCTATAACAAAACGTATGACTATGCCCTTTTCGTCCTCCAATTTCTTTCTATCCTCAGCTGATGTAGTTTTATTCGAAACCGTGGTTCAGATGCATTAGGTACATAGAATCAAAAAATGAAGGGAAAAAAACTAGGAAACGTTGAAATATCATGATAAATCACCTTGCGGCATCCAAGTTTGTCGAACAGAATCTCTTCGCTTCCTGCTACTAAAAGCTGTATTGATCCCTATAACCATGAAACATTTTTTCCTTGGAGTCGATTCGACTCTCTCTGGTTTTCCTGATACACGAGAACCATTGACTATAAAAATACAGGTATGAGCTATCAAAGCAAATTTAAGATTCAGCTCCAACGTAGATGGTCTTACTCAATTTCCTGCAATTTATGCATAAAAATGAGTTTAGAATTTAAATTTTCTGATAAGAATATAAGTAGAATCAGTACAAACAACAATCGGTTTGGCTTACTTGATAACATTCTGGATATTTGAAACTTCAACTTTACTGTAATTAAAGCTAGGCTTTACAACCTTTAGATTAAGATTACATCCATCAGCGTTTAATTTTCTTTGTTCAATCTCTCTATAAGTCCTTGAAATTTCTTTATATTCAGACGGCCGCATCCTGAACGACGCAGAAATTAGGGTTAGCATTGCACATTATTATAAAATTTTGCTCCCATGAGTAGTAATCAAAGGTGAAAACTATAGCAAAGGCATGGTTTAAATTGCAGTCCACAACTGCACTTGAGGCCGAATATTGCTGATGTGATAGTCTCCACAACCGCATCGGACCGCAATTGCAGTGTGATTTGAAATCACAAGTCCTACTACATTAAGAACCACATCAGACAACAAAGTGAATTTACTTCTGAAAAATCTTAACTAAGTGTTTTCAATGATGTATTTCGAACTCTTCTCAATCAAAATTCACGCTGCAACCGCCGCAATGCAAATCACAGCAACCGCAAGACTCACAACCGCATTCGACCGCAATTAAAACCATGAGCAAAGGAGATGAACAAAAGTTCAAATTATATTCAAAAAGCCACCATTCATTTAAGTTCACTATAATGCAGCCTAGAAACTTAATTACTCGCTAAGATCCCAATGAAGCACACCCCGATCATGACACTGACACGGCGACACCGATAATAATTTGAAAAAATGAATACATTAATCACAATCACAAGTGTCAAGTAAGTGTTTGAGGAAAAAATAAACAAAAATCAAAACTTGCTAATAAAATTGAGGAACCCAGAAGCAAAAGTACCTATTAGTGAACAACATTCCAGCACAGAAACTTGCCAAACAAAGCATAAGAGCCCATTTTCTATGCACAACAGTCCTTGCACCAAGCTCTACACCACCCACTTTGATTTTCACCGACATTGTTCTCACCCTCTTCTTGTTCCCTTCACAATAAACAAAACCCACAAAACAGAAACAAAAAACAATAAGAGAAAGAAAAAAGATCAATTAAAAAAGCAAACTTTACTGATTCTATAGCATTACCTCGTATGGGTTTGGGACAAGAAGAGAGTAGAGAGAAACAACCTCGTAAATATTTATTTAAAATAAATAACGGTAACTGTTACTCAAAACCTTAATTTCAGTTCCTTAAAAACTGCTAAATGTTTTTTATTCAACAAATTTTCATCTCAGCTCAATGTGTGGTCTCTCATAAATAACTGTACTTGCATTAAAATGGGAAAGTAAGTTTAACTATTAGTTTTTTGTTTTGTGCGTTAAGTATGATTATTTGAGAGTTGTTATGCAATGTATCTTAATTAATAATGTCGGTTTGTAAAATTAAGTATTATTACTATTATTAGTAATGTTGTTGTTAGTAGAGAGGGAGTTTTGGTTGAATTGAATTTGTGAGATATTGGATCGAACTCTAGTATTGTCGAAGGGTAGCTTCTTGGTTCGACAGTTCGACAGAGTTAAGCATGAAGTCGAAGGATTGTTCACATGCTGGTGTCGAAGTGTGCATGCTGTAGTCGAAGATGGGTCTAGCATGCAGATGTCGAAGATGCTAGGGTTGTTAGCATGTTAAATTAGGTTTTAGTGTTTAAACCCTAATTTGTTAAGTTAGCTTGTTTATTAAGTTGGCTTGTGTAATGGGCCTTGCTGAAAAAGCTCATTAGTTAGTATGTTAGGTTTTATTATAAATAGCATACTAGTCTCTCATCATTGCTAAGCTGCAAATCCTAATTTAGGGTGAGAGAGGTTATTTGTTATTCTTGTAAACTTGTAATCTTGTTTTAAGAGAAAGTAAAAGAATAGCAGTTATAACCAATTATTGTGTTCTTATTCTCTTCCCTAATTCCCTATTATACTTTGTTATTGGTATCGTTTTTCACAACAAATTGGTGCGGTGAGCGTGGAGAAGATGCCTTCAACAAAGTATGAGATTGAAAAGTTCACCGGAGTGAATGATTTCGGTCTGTGGCGCTTGAAGATGAAAGCCCTACTGGTTCAGCAGGGTTGTTTGGAAGCGTTGAAGGGAGAGGCAGCCATGAATGCAGAATTGACGGCAGCGGAGAAGACGAATATGATCGAGAAAGCACACAGCGCAATTTTGTTGAGCCTTGGTGATAAGGTTCTCCGGCAGGTATCAAAGGAGACGACGGCATCAGGGTTATGGGTGAAACTTGAAAGTTTGTATATGACCAAATCGCTGGTAAATCGACTCTACCTGAAGCAAGCTTTGTATTCATTCAAGATGATTGAAGACAAAGTATTGGCTGAGCAGTTGGATATGTTCAACAAGCTGATTCTTGATCTTGAAAATATTGATGTGAAGATCGATGATGAAGATCAAGCGCTGTTACTATTGTGTTCTTTGCCTCGATCACATGCTCACTTCAAAGAAACTCTCTTGTATGGAAGGGAGTCCCTGACGTTTGAAGAAGTTCAATCAGCCTTGTACTCTAAGGACTTGAATGAACGAAAGGAGCATAAACCTTCGACTGTTGGCGAAGGTTTGGCCGTTAAAGGAAAACTCTTACGAAAGGATGGTAAGTTCGACAAGAAGAAAGGCAAAAGCCAGTCGAAGACTTACAGTGGCGAAGCATCTGGCATTCGATGCTACCATTGTAAGAAGGAGGGTCACACAAGAAAGGTGTGCCCTGAACGCTTGAAATATCATGGAGGTAAGGATAATGGCAACGCTGCCATTGTTCAAGATGATTTCGAATCATCTGATGTTCTTGTGGTTTCAAGCAGTGACTCTAAGAAGGAGTGGATTATGGATTCAGGTTGCACTTGGCACATGACTCCAAACAAAAACTTGTTCGAGGAATTATGTGATCAAGATGGTGGATCAGTATTGCTGGGAAACAACAAGGCTTGCAAGATTGCAGGTGTTGGATCTGTGAGATTCAAGCTCCATGATGAGTCAATAAGGTTGTTGACTGAAGTCAGGTATGTTCCTGATTTGAAGAGAAATCTGCTTTCTCTTGGTGAATTCGACAAGAAAGGATATGTCTTTCAAGGAGAGAAAAGTATCCTAAGAGTCATGAAGGGTTCGAAGGAAGTCTTGAGAGGCGTGAAGAAACAAGGCTTGTATACCCTTGAGGCTGAAGTTGTAAGTGGTTCGACAAATGTTGCATCCACGAAACCTTTGTCGAAAACAGAAATCTGGCACATGAGATTGGGCCATGTCAGTGAAAGGGGTCTGGTCGAATTAGGGAAACAAAATCTGCTTGGTGGAGACAAAGTCGAAAAGCTGAAGTTTTGTGAACCCTGTGTACTTGGAAAATCTTGCAGAGTGAAGTTCAACAAAGGCAAACAAAGAACACATGGATCCCTTGATTACATCCATGCTGATCTTTGGGGGCCTGCAAGGTGTCCATCACATTCAGGAGCAAGGTATTTTCTATCCATAGTAGACGATTATTCCAGAAAATTATGGGTATTCATCCAGAAGACTAAGGATGAAACTTTTGAGAATTTCAAAAGTTGGAAGACTCTGGTTGAAAATCAGACTGACAGAAAGGTCAAGAGGTTGAGAACCGACAATGGCCTTGAATTTTGCAATGAGGCATTCGACAGTTTTTGTGCTGCCTCTGGTATTGCAAGGCATAGAACTACTGCAGGTACTCCACAGCAAAATGGTTTGACTGAAAGGTTTAATCGAACTATTTTGGAGAGAGTCAGATGCATGTTGACTAGTGCGGGGTTAACAAAGGTGTTCTGGGCTGAGGCTGTTTCGACAGCAACATATCTGATAAACAGATGTCTTTCGACAGCGTTAGATATGAAGACACCTGAAGAAGTTTGGTCGGGACATCCACCAGATCTCGACAAACTGAGAGTATTTGGCTGCGTAGCCTATGCTCACATTAGGCAAGACAAGGTCGAACCTAGAGCTCTGAAATGCATGTTCATGGGATACCCTGAAGGAGTCAAAGCTTATAGGCTATGGTGCCTAGAGCCAGGTCACAGGAGGTGTATCACCAGTCGAGATGTAGTTTTCAATGAAGCTGAAATGGCTTTTAAGAAAACTGATGATGTTGGTCGAAGTACAGAAACATCTGACGAAGAGCTGGAACAGGTAGAGATTCCTGTTGAGGTGGAGCATGTTGATGCTGAATTGCATATCCCAGATGAAGTCGAAGAAGAAGCAGAAGATGCTGAAGTTGAGGAAACTGACGATTACTACCTATTGTCGAGAGATAGGTCGAGAAGAGTCATCAAGCCACCTCAGAGACTTGGATATGCAGATCTTATAGCTTATGCCTTAATCTCTGCAAGTGAGGTTCTAGACGAAGAACCTAGAGACTATAAGGAAGTTATGAGGAGTCGAAATAAGACTGAATGGCTGAAGGCCATGGATGATGAGATGAAATCTCTTCATGATAATCATACTTGGGAACTGATCAAGAAACCTGTTGGGGCAAGGTTAGTCAGCTGTAAATGGATTTTCAAAGTTAAGGAAGGAATTGAAGGAGTGACGTCGAAAAGATACAAGGCAAGGTTAGTTGCAAGGGGTTTCACTCAGAAATAAGGTGTCGACTTCAATGATGTGTTTTCTCCTGTTGTGAAGCATAGGTCCATTCGAATGTTGCTTGCCATGGTGGCACAGTTCGATCTTGAACTGGAACAGATGGATGTGAAGACTGCATTCTTGTATGGTGATCTAGATGAAACGATCCTGATGAGGCAACCTGAAGGGTATGTCGAAAAGGGGAAGGAAGATTATGTGTGCAAGTTAAAGAGATCTTTGTATGGGCTGAAACAATCTCCTCGACAGTGGAATAGGAGATTCGACAAGTTCATGACACGCATAAGTTTCATTAGAAGTCAGTTCGACCACTGCGTTTACTTCAGATTTCGACCTGGTAATTCATTTGTAATTTTGTTGCTTTATGTGGATGATATTCTCATAGCTAGCAACAGTGTTGAAGATGTGATGAGGGTGAAGGATGAACTCAATAAGGAGTTCGATATGAAGGATCTGGGAGCTGCTTCCAGAATTCTTGGAATTGACATTCGAAGAGATAGAAAGAAGTCGAAGTTATGCTTATCTCAAAAGGCATATCTACGGAAGATTCTTGAAAAGTTTGGTATGTCGAATTCGAAGCCAGTTGTGACTCCAACAAACCCTCAATTCAAGCTGAGTATTGATCAGTGTCCCAGTACTGATGTCGAAAGAGCCTATATGAATAGCATCCCATATGCTAATATAGTCGGTTCTTTGATGTATGCTATGGTCTGTACTAGACCCGACATAGCATACGCAGTAAGTCTTGTAAGCAGGTACATGGCGAATCCTGGAAAGGCTCACTGGCAAGCATTGAAGTGGATTTTAAGGTACATAAATGGGTCTCTGAATAGAGTCCTAATTTATGGTGGAGCCTTGGGTGAAAATAGTAAAGTAGTAATAGAAGGATATGTCGACTCTGATTATGCAGGTTGTATGGATTCCAGAAAATCTATTTCTGGATATGTTTTCACTATGTTTGGCACTGCAATTAGTTGGAAAGCAACACTTCAGAAGGTTGTTGCTCTATCAACCACTGAAGCGGAATATATTGCTCTCACTGAAGCTGTGAAAGAAGCATTGTGGCTTGAAGGTTTTGCGAAAGAGCTGAAACTTCAAGGTCGAGGTATCACTGTTAAATGTGATAGTCAAAGTGCAATACACCTGTCAAAGAATTCAGCCTATCATGAGCGAACTAAGCACATTGATGTGAGGCTGCATTTCGTCAGAGGAGTAATCGAGCGTGGAGAAGTCCAAGTGCTGAAGGTTTCGACTGAAGACAATGCTGCTGATATGATCACCAAGACATTGCCGAGTTGCAAGTTTTTCCACTGTATGCAGTTGATAAAGCTGCATGAAGAAAGCTAGTTTGTTCCTTGACGTTGTAGAGTTAGGTCCAAGGTGGAGATTTGTGAGATATTGGATCGAACTCTAGTATTGTCGAAGGGTAGCTTCTTGGTTCGACAGTTCGACAGAGTTAAGCATGAAGTCGAAGGATTGTTCACATGCTGGTGTCGAAGTGTGCATGCTGTAGTCGAAGATGGGTCTAGCATGCAGATGTCGAAGATGCTAGGGTTGTTAGCATGTTAAATTAGGTTTTAGTGTTTAAACCCTAATTTGTTAAGTTAGCTTGTTTATTAAGTTGGCTTGTGTAATGGGCCTTGCTGAAAAAGCCCATTAGTTAGTATGTTAGGTTTTATTATAAATAGCATACTAGTCTCTCATCATTGCTAAGCTGCAAATCCTAATTTAGGGTGAGAGAGGTTATTTGTTATTCTTGTAAACTTGTAATCTTGTTTTAAGAGAAAGTAAAAGAATAGCAGTTATAACCAATTATTGTGTTCTTATTCTCTTCCCTAATTCCCTATTATACTTTGTTATTGGTATCGTTTTTCACAACAGAATTGAACCTAGTTGAAATGGATATGGATCCTACTCAATTGGTTTGTTTGGTTTATGGAAAACTCGGTTTGAATTATCGATCTGATTTTTTTTTTCTCAATTGTTTTCGGTTGAGAAAAAAAGTGGATCGCGTGATGAGATATTAAATCTGAACCATTTATCTTAATCAAATGGTAATTATCTATTTCTCTGACACTCATATAAGTTTAATCTTTATCACTATTTCATACATATATATATATATATATATATATATATATATATATATATATATATATATATATATATATATATATATATATATATATAAAAGAAAAAGGGTGATGCACTGACAGTGTAAAATAGTTTTACACTGTCAACCAATCACGATCGTGTATCATGTCAAGTTAGACTGTAATTTTTAAATTACTGATATGACATGGTTAAACGATATATTCTTATTGGTTGACAGTATAAAACTATTTTACACTATCGGTGCATAACCATTTATATATATATATATATATATATATATATATATATATATATATATATATATATATATATATATATATATATATATATATATATATATATATATATATATAATGTATCAAGTATGAGGATTTTTAAATAAGAGATAAGATGATTCAATGTTAACCATTAGATTAATCAAGAGTGAGAAATAATAGTTATATTAATATTTAATAAATAATTTAATTTATCTCTCTTGATTAATTCATTGGTTAGCATTGAATCCTCTTATCTAGGGCTGTTCAAAAAATCCATAAAACTGTACTGAACCACAGAACTAAACCGAACTGTTGTTAAATAACTTAACCGTTTTCTTTGGTTTATGATGTTGGAATTATGAGCATTAATTTCATCAAGTTATGTTCCAAAATGACAAATGTGAGATTGGCAATAAATGCTTCATAAATAGTCCCACATAGAAAGTGGAGTAAACTTTAAAAGCATTTATAAAGTCCTTGGATCAATGTACTTTCCAAATGAGCCAAAGAGGATAAAGTGTCACATAGTCATATGTGGTGATCCCAAGCCTTATGCCACTTATCTCTACCAAAAATACCCTCGCCGGTGTCGCTAGCGGCGACACCAGCTCCGGCTCCGGGACCGGGCAAATCAACACACAAAATCATTATCCTCTATTATATTTTCCGGAATCGAGAGTGATTCCAGTTAACCGAACCAAAAATACCAAACAGAACCACAATATAGTTATGGTAAGCTAATGGTATTAGTTGGTTATGTTAAAATTTTGGTTTGATTCGGAGGTATTTTCTTCAAATTATTTTTTTAATAATGTATTTTATTTTAAATATAAAAAAAATTATTAATTTTATTAATGATAATAATATTCATTATTAAACTTTTTATGACTGATAAATGAGGTAAAACAGCACAACATTTGTTATTATAAGAACAAAATATATAATAACCGAACCGTTTCAATATGTAAAGAAACATTCACATGAATATTACTGTATGAATATATTGGATTGTGATTGTGCTTAAGCAAATCAATTTCTGAATATATTTTGTTTAGGCAAACAACACGACAATACAGTTTTTTTTAATAAATACTAGTATATATAAAGTTACAGCCATTTATTAATTGTATGGATTTGAAAAATCAATCTATCTAACCAATGTTAGGTTAAATCGATTTGAATTTAAATATTGTATATTACATATTAGTGATTAAATTATATTTATAAAAATAGCTTTAAAAAATCTATAATAATTTTTAATTAGAAAAATTCAAAAAAAATCAATGGTTCTGTTTATTATAACAAGCAATTCCCTTACAAAATGGTTATTAATAGTTTGGTACGGTTCAGAATTAAGAACCGGTATATCGAACCAATTATTTTGGTTCAGTTCGGTTCTGAATAAATTCAAACGGTTCGGTTCAGTTCTTGTAATTATTTGTTATGGTTCAGTTCGGTACAATTTGGTTCTTTTGAAAAATTATACCATGAACAACCCTAATACAGTCAATATATATATTTAAAAATTCCTCAATTTGATCATCTAGTGGTAGCAATCGAGGAATCAAGTGAGTCTTATCTCTTATTTATATATTGAGATAGTGATAAAGATTAATCTCTTATTTAAAAATTCTTCAATAAGTGAGTCAATATATATATATATATATATATATATATATATATATATATATATATATATATATATATATATATATATATATATATATATATATATATATATATATATATATATATATATATATATATATATTATTCTGGATCGGCCAAAGGCACACATAGTTGATGTCAAATTCATTTCACTTGATCCAAGGAATAAAGGCCAGTCCACACAGAAAGCAACGTACATTTTCTAATCTCCATTTTTCTCTACACTCATTTTGAATCATGAACTGACTTGGGCGTTTGAGTGTTGAGTTTGCTAATTCACTCTACGTTGTCGTATCGAATATCAATGTCACTGATTCAAGACCTTCAATTTACCAATTGCATCCAATTCTGGTTCTAGAACGAAAGAGAGGAGTCGTTTGTGGGATACGACTTCTGATTCCTACGAAATTACATTACCAGATCAATCTCGATATGAAATCAAATATCTATCAGAAGCAAAAGGAGTAGAGATGGTAAATATAATAGTCATGTTAAAGATACTCAATTCATCCTCTAGACCAATCGTTCAATAGTTATCATTGGTCGACGAATTTCGTGATACCATATCATTCAATAGTTTCCATTCGTAACAAAATTTTTAATAATGTATACATTTGTTATTTGATATAAAATTTAAGCTTAAATAGTATGTTAGTGTCTGTAAGTTAGCATATTTTCTGAAAATAGTCTTTGAATGTTAAATTTTTTGGTTTTAGTCCTTAAATTCAAAATTCACAGAAAAATCTACAAATTTCTAGTGGATTTTCCTTGCAATTTTAAAATCTACAGACTTCCTGCAAATTTTATCTGGACTAGAACAAAAAGAAATATTAACATTCAGAAACTATTTAAAAAAAAAAAACTAAAACAAAAACATGCTAACTTACAGTGACCGATATACTAATCAAGTCTAAAATTTATAAATAACTAATTTCAATTTAAATTATTAAAATCCAACTATTATTTTTATTACAAAACTTTTTATATGCAAAATTAACAAAATTAATAGATTTGTTATTAGAAACTTAATAGATGTTATGACATAAACTATTAAATTTTTTCAAATTTTTTAATAAGTAATTAAAATTACAAACTTAAAATTTTTTCATATACACACTAACGTCCATGGACCAATTAAATCTAAAATTTATTAATAAGTAATAAAAATTAAAATTATTAAAATTCAACTATTATTTTTGAATTTTTTTTTAGCAATAACCAACTTAATTACACAAACAACCAACTTTTCAAAATATTTTCGCAAATTGTCAGATTTAAAAAACCAGTATAATGCATGTGCCATTCCAGGTGGGCACCTATGACCAAATTTTGTATGTATGTGCCACCCCGTGGCGTCGAGGGTGACAAAACGGGCGGTGGCCCGCAGGAACGACCCGCGCACCCGCCAAAAAATGGCTGGTTGGGTTGGAATTTTGGGTCCGCCGTCTGTCTAAGCTCGCTCCGCCAAAGTCCGCCGCCCGCTTAAGCCTGCTTTACCTATTCGTTAAGTTCATTTTGCTTTAAGTCGGCCTTTTTTTAGTTAATTCTAGTCATTCAAACTCTTGATGGTTTTACTTTATATATTTATTTAGGTAAAATTTGTTTAAAAGATGCTTTATAAAAAAAATTATAAAAAATAAGTGAACAATTTAACTAAAAGGTAAAAAAGACTATTAATCTATTAAAAAAATGGAAGAAAAATAAATTAAAATATAGGCGGGCAAGCCCGCCGCCCCCCAACCCGTCACCTTGACAGGGCGGACATGATTTTTATGTCCATTTTTCTTGACGGGCTTAAGGCGGGACGGACGACCCGTTTTGCCACCCCTAGTGGTGCCTAAGGTCATCCATAAAGTAATGTCACTCCAGGTTGTGCCTATGTGTATCAATTGCATGTATGCGCAACCCTATGTGATTCCTATGTGTATTTGCGTTTTCTATAAATACAACCTCCGTCATCCACCATTTTTTCACATTTCTTCTCATTTTCTCTCTAATTTCTTCTTTGCATTCTTTCGATATGTCGGTAATCCTCTTTTGATATCACTTTAGAAACATTGTTGTATAGGCCGATGCAAGGTTTCGGCCTTGTAAATCGGAGATAGCAGCGTTAAGGCATCTTGGTGAGAATATTTCATTTTATTCCCTTTAATTTTTAATATTATTAAAAAAACGCAAATACACCTAGGCGGTGTGCTTGGTGAAAAAAATTCATTATTTTTATTACAAACTAGTGTGATACCCGTGCGTCCGCACGGGTACCCGTTGTGGCCTTGTTATTTTGTTCAATATTAATATTGTTGCAGAGGTAAATGTCCTAAAAATAGATCTATAAAATATAGAAATTTCTTTTCAATAGGTTGAGCAAAAGTTTGAGATATTTTGATCAATAAACATCATTTTCGCATTAATATTCAATAGTTCAATCAGTAATTTCATGTTCCCGTTACTATTCAATATTTTGATCAGTAATTCATGTTATCGTTAATATTTGAATATTTTATTCAGTAACTTCATGTTCCCGTTAATATTCAATATTTTGATTAGTAACGTGTCATGTTCTTACCAATATTTCAATATAATTAGTAACGTCATGTTCCCGCTAATATTCATTATTTTGATCAGTAACTTCGTATTCCCGTTAATATTTTGATCAGTAACTTCATGTTCCCGTTAATATTCATTATTTTTATCAGTAACTTCATTTCCCATTAATATTTATTATTTTGATCAATAACTTCGTGTTCCCGTTAATATTCTAAATTTGTTTTCGTTAATATTGAAAAAATTTATCAGTAACTTAATGTTACTGTTAATATTCAAAAAAAATATATTATCAGTAACTTCGTGTTCTGGTTAATATTCAATATTTTGTCAATAACTCCGTGTTCCCGTTAATATTTATTATTTTGATCAGTAACTTCGTGTTCCCGTTAATATTAAAAATTTGTTCCCGTTAATATTCAAAATGTGGATCAATAACTTAATGTTTCCGATAATATTCAAAATTTTGATCAGTAACTTCGTGTTCTCGTTGATATTCAATATTTTAATCAATAACTTCGTACTCCCGTTAATATTCAATATTTTGATCAGTAGTTTCATATTACCCTCAATATTTAATATTTGATCTGTAACTTCATGTTCCCATTAATATTTAATATTTTAACTCATGTTCCCATTATAATTGTATCTTAAATAAAAAATATATTTAAAATAAAAATATTAGTAACATAATTAATTAAAAAACAATACATTATTCTCATGTTTTGATTCATACATTATTTTAAGGCTTAAATGTATCTTTGGTCCCTCTAAGTTAGTGAGTTTTTTATTTTCGTCTTTGTAAGTTTTTTTTCTAGGTTTGAGTCCCTATATTTCACTTTCGCGTTTGTTTTAGTCCCTAAAATCAAAATTCGCAGGAAAATTCGCAGGAAAACCTGCGGATTTTGGCTTTAGGGACTAAACCGTAAGCAAAAAGTAAGATATAGGGACTCATACCAACCAAAAAAACTTACACGGACGAAAATCAAAAACTCGCTAACTTATAGGGGCCAAAGGTGCATTTAACCCTTATTTTAAATATGTTTTTTTTTTATGTTCTTTAATTGTAAAAAATATAATAATTCATGAGTTTGTATTAACTCCGATGTGTGCTCATACGAATACTGATGTGTTATGCGCATTTAAATTTAAAATGTAATAAGAATGAAAAAAAAAACATAATTATTTAAACTTATATTTTAAATCACAAAGCTATGACATTATTGTGTATAGTTAAAACAAATGAATGTTTCAAATTAATTTTAAATAATTAAAGGGTAAATACAAATGAAACTTCCCATAACACATCACCAAAATTATATTTTTCGTGTAAATATATTATTAAAATTATACTTTCATAAAGCTCTACCCGCTCATATTCTACGACAGAGAGTCGTTTACATTTTCATTGTATGTTGCAACTTTGTGAGTATAGTTAAAATTTTCACAATGATGCAATGTTGTGTAAACATATCATTCTCTTTACACAATCATCCAAAACCAATCTCACATATTCTTACACTAAGTCAACCATTATTTTTGGTCTTGTTTTGTACATATTGCTAACAACCTTTTTTTTCAAATAAAAAATGTTAAAAAAAAATAGACCATAGTCTCCAATGCTTTTCTTTCCCACGCTTTGCTTCATGAACCAGTAGAAAATAACTACACTATCACAAACTTCTCACCAATCTTACACCATCAACAAAACAACAATCAAAAGTTCATCAAAAAGAAACACAACACAACCATTCCATTCATATGTCATAGCCCATAAAAAATCACAAACAACTTAACCAAACAACAGTGAATCAAAGATCTGGAACAGAGGAGGAAAGTATAAAGCAGAGGATGCAATATAAAACTTCTAGCCACGAATCGAATCTGCTGCCTCCCAACTCCGACAAGATCGCAACCGACTCTCCCTAGAGACGCCTCCGAACAGCAACCCATGCGAACAACTCATTATTGTTGCCATCCGCCGCGCGCCTCCGCACGAAGCAGCCCTCTGTCGGCGATGTCAATTTTTAAATATAAGAAAGACATATTTGAATTCAAAAGAAAATTAAATACTTAGTAGAATAGAGAATGTATTTTAGCTGATACAATTATAAATTGTCTTGTACATTAGATAACTAACTAATGACTTACACAACAAATGAATTTCATTCACTCCAAGTAAATGCAATACCAATATCCTACTACTTGCACAAGCAAGTGCAAGATGAACTATTGAGTATTCCTACACGAAACTTGCAATCTAAATCAAACAATACATAAGGTGTTATTTTCTTCAAAGAGTTAAACAGAATTTTGACCTGACAAAAGGAGCATAATTTTAATTGTTTTAACAAAGTCTTAACCAAAAGATTTATTTTCCCTTAAATTTTAGCTCACCCCATCAAGCACCACTATAGCTTTGCTCATCTCATCATGTAGACCGTTTTGCGGAACACTAATCTATAGCACCAAAGTTTGACAGCACATATCCTCAGCGCATGAGTATTAAAGTACTTTGGTGGAAATGAAAAGACAGGAACAGATTTCATTCTGCATCACCAAATGAAAGAGTCTTAAAGTTCATTTTAACATTGCAGAAAGCAAAATACTTGAATATAGACATACCCCTGACTGAGGCACTGGCGGGTCCACCATTTTCTGCTTCTAGACCTGACTCACCAAAGCGATCATATAAAGATCTTTTCTCATCATCTGATAGAACCTATTTGCATACTTTGTTACCAAGTGAACAAAGAGAGAAAATATTCGAACTTCATAGATAGTTGACAATAGAGAATATATAAATGTAGTGCTAGAAGAATTACCTCGTATGCAGCACCAATCTCCTTGAACTTCTCTTCTGCTCCAGGGCATTTGTTCATATCTGGATGGTACTGATCCCAAAAAAGAGAAATATTATTATGAACCAACTATTTTCAAAAGCTTGTATATATAGTATATGAAGAAATGCAATTTAATCCTATGTGTCTGTGTAACAAAATTTAAGTTGGATTGCCGTAGTTCTAAATTTGTGTCCACAGTATAAAGGTTTTAGCGATCTATGCAACAACATCGCAGCCACAGCAGCAGACATATTTGGCCACAATAGCATTCATCACAGCATAACCCTGGCCAAAACCACAATTTAGAATCGTTGCCTATATAAAGATATAATCATTTTTAAAGACAGGCCATTCAAAACCTTTCTTAATGGTTTAATGCTGAATTAGCTTTACAGACCCCAATCCATGAAAAAACACCCACGAAAGCTTTAATGCAGGGTGCAACCCTAAGAATAAAGACATTAATAGAATTTGTGCAAAAACATAATTCCCAATTACCCTATAAGCTCCTAACCTTTAAAATCACTTAAGCTTTTTTTCTATGATATTCCGTTACAATTAGAATGAAAACATCAAGAATTCTCCTATGACAAAAAATTTACCTTGTAACACGAAGTATATGTGGCACCTTGAAGTTCTTTCTTCAAATCCTCCTGGTATCGCAACTCATGAATCATCATCTGCAACACAACCATTAAAATAATTACTTATAAAATGATCCCATTCATTCATCATACAATCATATTATGGACATAGTAAGTAGTTCGCTATACCTTCTACTTTTCCTTAGCCGCATGATTAGCTGCTGCTCTATACAGAATGATTAACAATATGCAATGCAGAGGGTTGTACACTCTTGGCAGCCATATTCATGTCAACATTTCTGAGTGTTGTCTTCGGTTTTGATTTTTCAGAGTTATTAACCTGAGAAAAAATATGACAAAATCACCAAGGATTCAAGAAAATATCAATTAGTTATCAAATAGAAGACAAAACAAACATGTAACAACTTCCAGTAACTCTAACATACAAAGAAAATATGAGAAAGATTTCAATTATAGAATCCAATGTTAATATAGGACAGATACCCACAACTATCATGTTGATATAATACAATTATATACGGATGTAGAGGAGGAACCCAAGTCATACAGTAAAAGAAGAATCTGCTAGCACATCCACCAAACCACACTGTGTTAAATAGTCAGAAATCTGTCATTTTGGTGGAGATCAGTCGGCACAAAGATGTCCATAACAATTCTAAAGAGCACAAAACAAAACTAACATCCATAGGTTGAAAATTGCCCCAATGAAAGAAAACTCCCAGAAGTTTGAAACTGATATGAGAAGGCCTAAAGCATACCTGTTGCGCTACCAGAAGATAATCGTCGTTAGGAACACCGAAACCACAACAACACAACCGAGAGGAAGCACTCGTGCCTGCAAAAAGAAACCAGAAACCTGCTAATAAAAGGATTCAAAATTATATAAGCATTTCAACAATAAACCCCCCTGACATGCGAGCTTCAACCGGACATTGATTCTGACCTCGACGAATTGAATCTAACACATTAGATATCCCGACATCCACATATCAGCAACTGTAAATCATACCTTAATATTGCTACATTGAAGAATTCCAACTAACTAATAAAAAATTCAGCACTAATGAAAAGTATCACATCAACGGCGATTAGAATAAAGCCACCATAACCAACCAAAGTTGCAACCGGTACTGCAAAGTTCTACAAAAATACTTTGTAACAAAACTTTGAAAGGCTTGTAATCTAATTTTTTTTTCTTTTCCTATAACTGCTTATGAAAAGTTTATCTAAATTAACTATGAAATCACATAACTTAAAACAAAAGTAAATTATCAATTCCAACATACCTCAATAATAGTATAAAATCACCTCCTTTAATAAAATCACAGTAACCTCCCAATAATGCCAAATTCTCGTTCTTTATTCCTGCAACAACATATGAAAATCATTCATGGAAATAATGAACATAAACAAACTATCAATCTGAATTCCATCATGGAAATCATTCTAGTAATACTGTGATTATTAGCTGGATCTGCATCAAAAGTTGCATCAAAGTCAAAGGAAACCATCAAATCAAACATGGAGAGATTGGCTAAACTGACCCCATACTGCAGAAGCGATACAAAGAAAAGTTTAGATAACTCTTGAACACATCCTTGAATGTATAAGCTTCTGAAATATTAAAGACTGACACTTGTACCAGAATCATTCAGAAACATTTACTATGAAGATGTAAACTTTCACAATGCTAACATGAAACATTCAAATAAAAAATGTGAAAGATGAAAGGTTAAGAGCATCTAAAAATTTAAGGCTCTAAGATAGTACCTAATATAGTGTTACATGTTTGGAAACCACATGACGGATAGTTAGCTTCAAAACTGCCTGATAAAACTTGTACCAACAGGATGAATCTGCAAAATCAAAAATAGGTGGTGAGTCACAACTTGCCTGAAACTTCATATAAATTAGAACCGTACGAAAGATTTACAAATCAACGAAACAATTAGGGATTAGGGTTTTTCACAAACAAAAACAAAACAACATATTTGTTGTATGCACAGTCGATCAACAAACGATTTGGAACCATCATAACATAGTACAGACCCTTGACCTATACCTCAAGGGTTCAATGTCGACTATTTGCAAAAATTAAAATACAATAATATAATCAGACTTTAAATAATACTACTTTCAATCAATATCCAAACAGAGACGAACAAACAAAGAGCTTACCACAAAATCATCACATTAACGACCAAAACCCTTACCACAAATTAAAAGCCCTAATTTTAAACTGAAAACCCGTTATAAACCCTGATTTTCTTTCATGCTACAACTCAAACACAAATACATAATCATGCCATATAGTAAATAGTAAATCAGAAGAAATCATAAAAAAATAGATGAAACCTCTGCCATGAGTGAAGATAGGTTGAATGGGTTGAAGCTGAAGATGAAACCTCAAGCTTAAAGGAATCGATTTCTTACATGAGTGAAGATAGGTTGAATGGGTTGAAGTTGAAGATGTCGATAACCAGACGAGAGAACCGACAGAGAAATCTGATTTTGGAGAGAGAATGAGACAAGAAGGAAGAGAAAATAAAGAAGAAGAAGAAGAAAGGAGAGGCAACGAAAGAGAAGAAAGAACAGCAAGAGAGAGTAGCAGAAGAGAGATGAAAGGAAGAAGAAGAGGAAAAGAGAGGTAGAGGAAGATACAGAACGTGATGGTTTTTCAAAATAGAAGCAATTAGGGTTGGTAGTAGAAGCAAAAGAAAAGAAAGATTATTAAGGCATCCACGTGGCTGAATTTGGTAACAGAAGGGCAATATGGTATTTTCCAGAGCATATGATTTTCTTATATTGTAGATTTATACGCAAATTAAACATAATAAATTGTTATGATATAAATTATTAAACTATTTGAAATTTTTTATTTTAAAATTATAACGACTTCCTCAAATTTTATTATTTATGTTTTGTCATTTTTTTAATTTATTTATTTAAATTCTATAAATAATTTTTCAATTTACAATAATTATCCGTGAAAATAAATTCTTCTCCGTAGAAGAAGGTCGGCAAATTTCAAATAGTCGAAATCATCAACACAAGGGCCACGCGTGTGAAAGTTGATGAATATGGAAGTTAGAGTACAAGGGAGGAAGCCTATATAAAAGTGGACATTAACCGAACCCATTGAGCAACAATCATTCATTCAAAAACAATTCTAAAGCTACAAAGTCAATAGAACTAGAAGATTCAGAAGACAAGACACTTCTGTTGATCGAAAATAGAAATACATTCACATTGCAGGGATGCACAAAGTTATGCAGGTTAGACTATAAAGGAGAGCCAGTAACAAAAGCTTATACAGGTGAAGTGGCAAGGCTCCTGATCCTACTCGAACGCCTAACCGGAGTAACTATCTCGTCATCGCCGCGTCCCTGTAAAATCAATATGATGAAACATATGAGAAACAATTCACATGTCATAACAGTTAACAATAATAATGTGATGAATAAACAAACAACAGCAGACAAACAATACTAACCCTTGGAATTTTCTCAAACACTGTTAGGCTTCCATAGGATGGGGAACCCATTGAGTCACCCATGGAGTCAGAAGAAACCAAAGACTCTCTCCTGTGATTATTCCTGCGCTTTTTATCAATGCTGGTAGTTTCATTTAATTGACTCACTCTGTAGGATGAGCTCTTCTCAAAGCTGCTCATTTCTGAAGGGCATGATTCTCCAACCATTTCTGAAGGGCTTGATTCTCCAACAACTTCCGTTTCTACTGGTGCACTCCTCAGAGATGGTTTACCCGGGGAAATCTGATTGTTGTCAGATTCAATCTTAGGTTTACTGCTGTTTTTAACTTTCCTTGACCAGTTAAAAGTTGCACCTGCAATAATAACTGTACCTGCACAAAGCAGCAGGTATAGCCCCATGTTTTGAGGGATCTGACTAGCTTCTAATATTTGTTCATTCCTTCTAATTGCTGCAGCATCCGTGCTTGCTGAATCTCCTACTTCTTTGTTTTCAGTTTGAATTTCAGCATCTGATACTGGTGAATGCTTGAGATTTGCAACACTTTCTTGTGCTAGCCTTGTATCTACACTGCCTTTTCCAAACACTTCTTTATCATGGATTTCAGCAGCCTCGGAATTTGAATTTGGCGAATATTCACTATCACCATCAACATCTCTTGGTGTTTGGATTTTTTCCATTTCCAAAGCCCGCTCTAGTTCTACCACAGTGACAGATTTGAATGCTTCGGATTCTGCAGCATCTTCAACATCACCTACAAGAGCCAACTCTGCATCACTTGGTGTTTGGCTTTCTTCCTTTGCTGCTTCTACCAGCTGCAAAGTCTGCTCTGGTTCCACCAAAGTGACAGATTGATCCTTGAGTGCTTCCTCAGAATTAGAAACATCTTCTACATCATTTTGTACATCAACTTTAGATAGTTGTAAAGCCTGCTCTTCTGATTCAAAAATAGTGGCTGATTGGCCCTTGTGCACTTCCTCAGATTCAGGAGCATCCAAAGCATTCTCAAACCCAGTGACCATTTCAATATCATGGTGAAGTTGTTCTTCATATACATCATAATGCTCAGCTGAAACGGCATCCACAGCAATCTCTGAGGCAACAGGTTGTTCTTGAGCAATAGGGTGAATGATACCTATTTCATTTTCATGGCATCCACATGTAGGATACTGATTAACTACAGTATAGTCGTTCAGCATAGTCAAGTTAAAATACTGCAACTGGGCCAAACTACGTGCTCCTCTAACATCTGAAATCAACTCAGTTATTGAAGACAGTGACTTAGTAAACCAAATATGCAAATTTCGAGCTAAACCTTCATAATTTGCTTTTGAAAACTGTGCGAATTGGTCAAAGTTAGCCCTTGCAAACTCTGAAAGTTCGGACAATTTATAAGCCTCATAAAATTCTCCAAACACAGCATGATCAATCCCTGGAGAATTTGTGACTGAGATTGATACAAAAGCAATTGACAGCAGCAAAATTAGAGCAACAGCCATTGATCTCAAGGAGAAACGCGACTTGGGTAGTTCCTTTGCTTCAACAGTTTCCTCTGGCAAGAGAGTCCTAACAGGACTTGGTTCAGAAATTAGTTCCTCTTCTTGCTTCACAGTTTCATCTGAAGAAACATCCTCAGATTCCTTCAGTGATTCTTCAGACTGAGTATCCTCGGTAACTTCTGAGTCTGAAAAGCTTGAAGACATGATGAATCTGTCCTCTAATTCCATTTTTGGTTTCGGTCTGTAATGAAGGAATTGTGGCCTAGGGGAGAGGTAGTTCGTTTTATGATCATAAGGTGGCAGTGATGGATCTGCATCAAGAGGATCTACTACAGTATGTGTGTATGAAACCGGAGGAGTGGCGGCCGGTGGACTAAGCTTAAAAGTAGGGTCAAGGTTTACAAAATCAGGCTCTATGGAAACATTTTCAAATGAGGATTCAGTGCGGATCTCATTCTGTGGAATCAAAGGCTCTACAGAAACATTTTCAAAAGTGTGAACCTCATTCGTTGGAATCAAAGGCTCTATGGTAACATTTTCAAATAAGGAATTAGTGTGAATCTGAGTCTCATTCTGAGAAATCAAAGGACTATTCATTGGTACATTTTCAAACAACAAATCATCTTTTGGAATCAAAGAACCAGCATCCGAAACAGACAAATTCTCACTAATATTATCATCAGACTCAAAACTCGGAAAATGGTTTTCACTTCCATCAATTGAAGCATCAAGCCTTTTCTGTTCTAAAGGATCAGCAAAAGTTACCTTACGAACATGAACTTTATGTTCAGATGAAAGAGCAGTCTCGTTCCTCTCAGAAAGGATTTTCCTTCTAGGAGACTCAGCGACCTTGAACGAAGCCGAGATCGTCGGAGACATGAAATTCTTCGACGATTTCGACGTAGCAGCTGGTGACGGCGATCGAATCTTTCCAGGTTTCAGCACCTGATCTTTCACATTTTCCTTTTCATAATCAAAGCTTTTTCTCGGAAAATCTGCACATAATGATATCAAATTCAAAATCAGAATAATACAAAATAACATCAATTCAAAATCATAATAAGAATTATGAAATTAGAAGTGATTAAAATCAAAATCGATTAATTACCTATAGGACTATTGGCAGGGGTGTGAGAGAAACTGGATCTAGGGTTTGCCACGAGGGAAGAAGGTTTGGAGAATGGATTTCCGGTGAAGCTTCTTCTCATGTGATTATTGGATTCTGAACTTCTTCGATTAGGGTTCGGAGATTTGGTGTTGTGGTTAGAAGAAGGCATTGTTACGAAATTGAAATGAAATGTAAATGGAAATGCAAATTGAAATGAAAATGGAAATTGCAGTGGAAGTGAATAGAGAAGTAGCAGAAAAATAAAAGAATGTAACTGGATGTTTTGAATTGAGAGATTCTTAAAGATTTGACAATGAAAAGATTGTGTTGTGTAACGGCTATATTTTGAAATGGTAAGAAAAATAGAGCCGTTGGATTAACTTATCCGAGAACTAGCCGTTGGTCAAAGGGGGTGCTTGCGTCATTTAGTACGTTTTTTTAATTACAATTACAATGCATTATTGATAAATTTATTTCTTTTCATTTTAATAATTAAGAAAATAAAATATATTACAAAAGTATTTTCTTAAGTCATAATAATGAAGAAAATATGTTATACAACATTTAAAAAAAATCTAAGGTCGTTTGTTTGTCTTAGTCGTTGGTCTCATAACGATAGTTTCATATTGGCAAAGTATTCTTTGTCGTTGGTTGGAGATGGTGATTTGCTCGAACCTTTCTGATGATCGGGAAGAACATCATTTTTTGTATGAATTACTTCCACACACAAAAAAAATAGTGCAATATTGTTTGATGCACCATATATATTTCGTATGTCTATAAAATCTATTAATATTTGACTTGGAGATGATTGATTGTTTGGACTTTGGCCTACTCCAACTTGTGGTGGCTAGGAATAAGTCTCTTCTTTTCTTTATATGAACTACTTCCAAAATAAGACAAATATTGCTTGATGCACCATAGACATTTCCTAAGTCTGCGTAGTTTATTGATATTATATTCATAAATGATTCCATAAACTTTGCACTTTCAAAATCGATTTCATTGTTTGGCATGAATAGGTTTTTTTGGTTGTGTTGTGCTGAATTTGATATTTTAATTGTGGGGCAGTAGAAGTTTGCTTGTGGGAATGAATTTGTTGTTCAGTAAAGGGTGGGTTTGAAGAGTTTTTTAGCTAGAAATTTTGAAATTTGAAGTAAAGTGATGGGATTGGGTTGAAAGATTGTGGTGGATTAAACAAAAATTTTGATTGTAGTGTTTGGAAGTTGTAGTTTAGTTCAGGAGTTAATCTATAATATAAGAAAAGTTGTTGTTCTGGAAATAATAAAAATACTCTTTTATTAGCTTAATCTAAATTAATAATTTAGAGTCAAAAAAATGTTTTTTTTTTTTAATTCACTTTTCACTTTCAAACTCACTTTTCACTTTTAACTTTTCACTTTTCATTTTTCATTTTTTATAACTGTATTATTATTTCTAATAAATTATTAAGAGAAAATGGGTGATGCACTGACAGTGTAATAAAGTTTTACACTATCAATCAATCACAACCATGAATCAGGATAAATCATACTGTAATTTTTAAAAAATTTATATGACATGGCAAAACGATTTGTTTTTATTGGATGACAGTGTAAAAAAAATTTACACTGTCAGTGCACTACCTTTAACCTCAATTATTAATCAAAATATTTTAATAAATTTTTTTTTAAATAAAAAGATTATTATGATCATTTAAATGATTGTTAATTTACATTTAAAATAGTATTTAATATTTAAAAATTAACTTTAGTAATTGAATATTAATAACAAAGAAATATAATTTGAAATAATTTTTATTTTAAGATACAATATTTTTTTAAAAAAATAATAATAATTTTAGTTTTAAAAAAATATTTCAATTAGAATGAATTTAATATATACTTGAAAAGGTGTGTTATTGGATAAAATACAAAAATGTGTGTCACTTATCATTAACTTTAGTTTATATGATTCAAAATATTATTATATTAATATATGTCATTAATGAAGTTTATACAATTAAAATAATGTTTGCACAACTAAATATTAGAAAAATAATTTGTTATTGATGTTATTTCACAAATATATGTTTTCAATGTAACATACTACTATTATTTATAGTCAAATTCTATTAGTATCAAATTCTATCGATTCAGATATTTTTGTAAATGATACTTAAACAAAAATAATATTTGTATAAGGGAAAAATCTATTGATCTAAATATTTTTATATACGAAAATTTACAATTGATTCAGATATTTTTGTAAACGATACCTAAACATAAATAATATTTGTATATGGGAAAAATCTATTAATGATCTAAATATTTTTATATATGAAAAATGGTATTTGTTATCCAAAACATTTTGATTCAAAAATTGTATACGGAAAAAAATTATATTGTTGATTTAAATATTTTTATATTTGAAAATTCACTATTGATCCATATATTTTTCTAAATGATACCTAAACATAGATAATATTTGTATACAGGAAAAAATCTATTATCAATTTAAATATTTTTATATACAAAATATGGTATTTATGATCCAAAAATGATGTTTTTTAAGATGTGGAAAAAAATTACTTATTACAGCAAAAAAAACTTGATTCAAAAATTGTATACGGGATAAAAATCTATTATTGATTTAAATATTTTTTTATACTAAAATTTACTATTAATCTAGATATCTTTCTAAATGATACCTAAACATAAATAATATTTGTATACGGAAAAAAGTCTATTATTAATTTAAATATTTTTATATACGAAAGATGGTATTTATGATCCAAAAATAATATACGGAAAAAAATTATTTATTTAAATATTCTATATACAAAAAAAATTATTATTGATTTAAATATTTTTTTCTTTTTTATCCTTCTATTAAAAATAAATATATTAGGTAAACAAATGCGCGCTCCAACCCGTGTGTATGCAAGGGTTTGTTACTAGTTATTGTTGAAATTGTGGATCAAAGTGTTATTGTTGAAATTGTGGATCAAAGTATTATTTTTACTATGTTGGTTGCATTAGATGTCTTAGTTATGTTAGCTTTATATTTTGACTTTTCTTATCATTGAGGTTAACCTTGCTCCCAATACTTGATCGGTGAGATCTCATGCTTGAGCCACTTTACCGCTCACAGTTTTTCCATTCATGCGTAAACTCAAAAACATGTTTACATCTTCCATATTATTGTGTATTCTTTTATTGAAAGATGAAATGTGTGAATTTCGTGTTTCCATATTTGTATAGATGTATAATTTTTATTAATTTAATAAATTAATTAAAATTATTATATAAATTGTACTTTTGCCTCAAGGATTTGGTCTTGTTTTTCTCAAACCATTGGTTTTACAATGCAATTGGACTCAATATTTGATATGTAAAAAATCAATGATAACAAGCGGTATCATCAACGTCACCTGGTCATCAAATCTACTCTGGTCAATATTCTTGCCACCAATTGGTTTGCAAGAAATCAAGCCTGGTTTCATAACAAAAATATCAATTTGAAGGCATCAACTATTTGGATATCCTCTAATGTCTCTTTGGATGGCAATCATACTTCCCTAAAATCAATGGAATCATGCATGTGTTTACCGGTATAATCAGGAAGCTTGTGGATAGCAAGACTCAAGAAGTAAATTGTTAGCCTTGATAATGTTATGGTTTTGATAATGACAGCACCTGAAGTAACAACAACACTTGAAGTGGTCTTGTTGATAACAACACATGAAGTCAATTACAATATCTAGCTCAAGCGGTCAAAGATGCACAAGGTGGTTGATCAAGTTATTCCTCCAAATCAGGCTAAAGCGTTAGGGCTCATGATCACTAGTGATATCTTTACAACTCTCTGATGATGGTAACTAACTTGAAGACATCCCAAGCATCATCAACAAAAAGATTCAACAAAAAGATTCAAAAAAGTGCTTATATGATTGGTATATCTGGAAAAATGACTTGAAGCTTCAGAGTGTGAAAAAGAGGAAATGTGAAAGCTCGTCTTGAAGCCTCTTTCAGAGTGTGAGAAAGAGGAAATGTAAAAACTATTTTTGAAGCCTCTATTTTTCAATTATAATCATTAAATATGTTTTTGGAGCCTAGCCAGTTGACTAGGAAATTTCCAAATTGACTATAAGACTTTTTATAATTTTCTAATTGATTATGTGGTTATTTTGGCAATATGTGATAATGTGTCCATAAAGTCAATGCCTTCAATTTGTGTATAGCCTTTTGCAACAAGGCGTGCATTGTATCTTTTGATAGAGCCATTTATATGTCGTTTGATCTTGTAAACTCATTTGCACCCTATGGCCTTTGTGTTTGGTGGTAATGAGGTTAAAGTCCAAGTATTGTTGTCTTGCGAGCCTTGTAATTTAGTAAGCATGGCTTGGTTCCAACAGTCAGATTGAGATGCTTGTTTGTAAGCGGTTAATTCAGATTGAGATGTGATGGTGAGAATGTAGTGGTTTGAGTTGGTAGTGGAGAGAGATGGTTGGATATGATATTGAATAGGATAAGGGATAGTTGTTTTAGTTGTAGAGGAAGATGTGATAAGGTTGTGACAAACAAAGTCATCAAAGCGTTTAGGTCTTTGAATGAGTCTGTCAGAAACACGAGAAGTGGCAGCTAGGAGTGGAAAAGCGGGCGGTTGTTGAAGCGGTAAAGCGGAAAAAAACAAAAGTTTTGGAAATATTTATCCGAGAAATTATCATGTCCACAGAGATTAGTGCTACATAATTGTCGTTCGACGGATTATTAGTTATGAGTTTGGGTTAAATAGGTTTTAAGTAAACAGAAAAAATATAACATATGAACATAAAAAGAATACATTCTTGATAGAGAATAACTTATCTGGTTTGAATCTAAATTACTCCTCACAAACTTAGATTTATCACTCCTCCGTACTCAATCTACAATACTCGTCAGAATCACCACATATCTCTCACATCAATGTCCATTTCTGCAACACCGACGAGAGTTCAACCATATTGCTCTTTCGACGATGTCTCAACCGATCGAACAACACATAGGCATTAAACTATATATTATGTGGATGTTAACCCCAATCCTATCTCTAGAATCTAAACCTAACAGATATCCCCTAATCAAGATTCATGATGTCTATTTCTACAACAACAGAAATCCAAAGCATTTAAGCAAAAAGATCAAGGAAACACCGATTAAGATTTGTAAAGCAAACTTTATACAACTAGTAGAAAGAGTAACAAACATCCATGGGTTTAGAGTAATTTACATACAAACTCAACAAAATAGAAATACAAAGAGAAGAGAAGAAGATAGACCAAACATCTCACAGGTTGTCAGTTCTGATTGATGAGCAATCCACCTCCGATCATCCAAATGCAAGCTCCAATGGTGTTTTCTAAGCTATCTAGACCAAAAAATGAAGGTTTGATGGATTGGGAACAAATACCCCAAAATCGTAACCTAAAAAATGTGTTTTTACCCCTATTTAACAATTCTGAAAATCGCACAGCGCGCGTCGCGCGCAGGGGGACGCTCCGCGCTGACTGTGCTGTCATGAAAAAAACAGCTTTAGTAAAAATGTCATAACTTGAGAACCGTAACTCCGATTTGCGCCCGATTCGAAGTGTTGGAGAGCTTATTCAATTTCCTATCTAACAATGACAAAATATCAACCAAATTGATGATTTTTCATTCTTTGATTTTGAGTCTTATTCGTTGATGAGTTGGTCTCGTTGCTCAAAATCGTGCTTTTGAAGTCGTGTCTTCGACACTTTATTGCTCATGCTCCAAATACGCAAGAATACCTACCAAAAGACACAAAAACTATCAAACAGTATAAAAGTATATGAAAATACAACTATTAACAAAGTATACGTATTTATACACAAAACGAGGAATTATTCAACGAATATCAACAAAAGTCTCGATAAGTGCCACAAAACATATATACAAAATAAGTACATTTTGGCACTTAACAGCGGCCCGCCCAGTTTAGGCCTGCCCTTGTAAGCCCTTCCAAAAGAGATGTGGGGCGGGGCGAGCCAACTTAGGCGTCCGAGCTCAAAAGTCAAGCCCGCCTCGTTTACTAACGAGTTGGCGGACCGGCTCGCCAATATATATATATATATATATATATATATATATATATATATATATATATATATTACAATTTGGTTTACTACATAATTTACGAAAAATTTAATTATTACCAAAGAGGTCGACAAAAGATTTTTTTTAACAACGCACAATAGAACTTCAACATGTCTTAAGTCCAAACAGTTCAAAAAATAAAATAAATAAAGACCAATTACAATAACAAAAAATAATGAAATAAAATCAAGCACAATTAAAAAGCGTATAAAAATAAACAATACATATCATCCTAATCCTATTTAAAAACTAACAACTAAAATAACTCAATTAAGAATTTACACAACACAAATAGTGATAACAATTACACTGCATAAAACATTACAGGGCATAAAATAGTAGTGCCTAAAATATCAACACCTGGCTTTTTCACTGTTTACATCATATAGACTCTTATATTGACCGATTTATTAATAGTTAAATCTTAAATTTATCACACTTATACACTAATCAATTCCTTCATTTTCTTAAAATCAATATCTATTTTTAAAGAAAACAACGGAGCTAATGTATTTGATAACTTAATAATTGTGCATGTCATACAAATTGTTCTTTTATTTTACATTTTTCCAATCAACACATGTATTAGAAAGTTATAGAAAGAACGTTACAATTATAATTCAATTTGTATGTACAATAATTTAGAATACAATTCAATCAACATAATCTTAAGAGAAAAGTGTTGTTTTTATATTTAAAGTTGGTTTAATTATAAAAGAAAATATAAAAGTTTTAACAAAAATCCCGTGGGCAAAATCCTCCCTGCCCCGCCTCGGTCCAATTTTTTAAGCGGGTTAGGCGGGGCGGGCCAACTTAAGAAACCAGGCCAAAAACTTTAGCCCACCCCCCCCCCCCCCCAAAATAGCAGGTCAAATAGACCAACCCGGCGGGCATGTCCCGTTTTGCCACCCACTGGCAGCAGGAGTGGGATTTGTGCTAGGCAGGGAGGGCTGTGCATTAATTAGTTGGGAAGAGGAAGTTGGTTGTGAGGTAGATGGAAGTGCTTGATGTAACATCCCGATTTTATTAATATTTTTATTAATTATATTAGTAATTATACTATTTGGTATTTTTAATAATTATTTATTTATTTAGTTATTATTTGATATAATAATTATTTGAAATATTTAATTGTATGTGTTGTTTGTGTTATTTGGGTTAATTATGTTGTATGAGAGATAAAGTTAATTGAGCCTTAGTAGTAGAAACAAAATAGATGGATTATGGGTTAAGCTCATTAAGATAAAAGAGATAGTAAGAGTAGAAAATTAGGGTTTTAGAGTTGGAGTCTCATAACTTATTTTTGGGGAGAAAGGAAAAATAGAAGAGAGAAGAGAAAGAAGGGAGGAGAACTTGAGAGAAGAAGAAAATTATGGAAGAAGCCTTAATTTTCGCAGCAAGTTTCAGCATAGAGTCGCCTTGGAAAATCGGGCATATCTCTCGATCCAACCGTTGGATCGTTACGGTACTTGGACACAGTGTTCCTGACTCATAGAGGTAAGTTCTGACCGGAGCAATTTTGATTTTGAGGGTTTTAAGTTCGTCTGATAAGCTGATTACCGAACTGGTGTTTAGGTGTGTCTCTAGTTGATGTTAGAAAGGATTTCTTTTGGAGAAAAGCTTAGAGTTATGGTGAAAGAGTCCATATTTACCAAGGTAAGGGTGGAGTTCGAATTATATAACCAGGAATATGATGATTGTACGTGGGATTAAGGTGTATGAATTTTTCCATGGATTATTTGTTGTGATTCTGTCGTGTTGATTCGATGAAATTAGTTGTTGTTGTGGTGATAATTGTTGTTGTTTTATGCAAAGTTGCAGGATGTTTCATTGACGATGTATACCTCTATTTATTGGTATAGCGACGATATAGGCTTATGCCTTTGTGACGATGATGTTGTTTGTTGTATGTGTTTGTTGCATTCATATACATACGCATTTTTTGTGACGGTCTGGATTGGCAAACTAGTGACGAAGGCTTATGCCTTGATGCCTCTGTTAATTGGCAACTGGCGATGGAGGCTTAAGCCCTGGGTACCACATGCATGTGCAATTGTAGAGTCTCATTATATGTGGCATGAGTGTGATTTAATTGTGACGTGATGTGACTTGAGTTGTTATTGAATATGACGATGTGAAGTGAATTGTGATAATGTGAAGTTGTAATTATAAGTTGTTATGCTAATAACTTATTGTGATAGGTACCGTCTGGAAGATGAAAAATAGTTGTTATAACTATTATTATGTTGTTGTTAATTTTGTTATTATATCTGTACAGTTTTAAATTGTTGTTATAGCTGTCATCTGAAAGTTGTAAAGTGATAATTTTGTATGATTTAATTCTGACATATTAATTATCATATTTTTGTTTATATTTTTCGATATCTCACCCCTTCTGAATGATGTTTCCCTTACCGTGGGAAACGAACAGGTACTCAAGATAGCAGTGGAAGTTTTGAAGTGATTTTATGAAGTCTTTAGTTGCTGTTAGTCGAGTTGGTGTCTTGCTCTGATATGTAGCACTCGGGGGGATAAAACGATTGTTTTAATTATTATTTCTTTTGCTGAATTTTTATATGTTTTTGGTTTAAATTGTAACTTAAAGTTACCGTGCAATGATGCTACGACTTGAATTGAATATTTATGAAGTTTGTTGATTCTGCTGCGAGTTAATTATTGAATTTAAACAAAGTGATTTTTAGTAATGATTTGATTATCGTTTTAAATTTATGTGCTATGTATCTATGTGAAGGCAAATAAGCCGTAACTATTTTTGAAATGACGAATATGTGATACCTCAAATGAACTTGTTTGGAATTTATACTCTAATTTTCCGTATAATTTATCGGGTAGATTTGGGGTGTTACACTTGAGTAGTTAAATTGAGATTAGGGGAATCTGTAGGAATGGTAGGAGCAGGAGTTTGAGGAGTGGAGTCATTGTTGTTGTGTGGTGTGTCGAGGAAAGGTATGGTGTAATAAAGGATTCTTGTTTTTGTAACGGAAGCACCATCATTTGGAGTGAGAAAAGGAAAACATCTTCATAGAAAGAGACATCCCTAGAGAGGAAAATTTCTCTACTTTGGATGTTCATGATGATAAAGCCTTTAGTACCTTCCTGATATCCAAGAAAAACGCCTTTGGTTTCTCGAGGGTCAAGCTTATGACGCCCTCGTAAAATTGTAGAAGCAAAAACAAGGCAGCCAAACACCTTTATGTTGTCATAATTAGGGGAAGAACCATTAAGTAACTCATATGTTGACAAATAATTTAGAACAGTAGATGGTAATCGATTGATGAGATAAATTGAGTGATTGATGGCATAGCTCCAAAAAAACCTTAGGCAGATTGCATTGGAACATGATGGCCCGTACTACATTGAAAATGTGCACGTGCTTTCGTTTTGCAACCGCATTTTGTTGAGGTGTCTCAATGCAAGTCCTTTGGTGTAGAATTCCTTTGTCTTTGAAAAAAATGTCCATAAGAAATTCCTTCCCATTATATGTTCGAATTTGCTTCACATGTTTGCCAAATTGTGTGAGGACCAAGCTAATGAATTGTGTGATCAGGAATCTAGTTTCTGGTTTAGCTTTCATTAGGAAGGTCCATGTATGTCTGGTATAATCATCTACTAATGTCAAGAAATATGAGTGACCATGGATAGATGAAGGTGCAAAGGGACCCCAAATGTCCGTGTGGATTAGCTCAAATGAAGAAGTAGTTTTAATAGTAATGAAAGGAAATGAAAGTTTAGTCTGTTTAGCATAGTGGCAAAAATCACAAATGGTATGAATAGAATCATACACAATAGGAAATCTCTGTTTGATTTTATTGATAACATTGTAAGATATGTATCTAAGCCTATGATGCCATAAAGTAAAGTAAATTAGGCTCTGATACCATAAAGGAACACATGAAAGATTGATAATGTGAATTCATTGATATTTAACTTAGTTTATACAAGGCAATAGACAACCCTGTATATAGGGTTTAGTTACTTGTAAGGTAAGTAATAGAAAATAACTAACTAACCTAATCATGTGAGCATATAGATAACATAGAGTAAATGCAAAATAACAATTTAATATTCCTTTGAATTATCTTGCATGTTCGCATCTCCATACACCATGAGTACATCATCATGTCTTTTATATTATGTTTTTCTAGTTGTAAGGGTCGTAGACAGTCGTTCCATTCGATCCAATATGTTTGGTGGTTGTTGCTAAATTCCTAAGTAGACATTATTTTTTCATGAAACCTTAATAGAGGGTTAGCAAGAGGGAGGAAATAATTTGACAAATAGAAACCAATAAAGAAACAACACAAACAACACACATGGTGGATAACACACAAGATAAGGGAAACATCACACACAAAGTGGGGGAAACGAGACATAAACCAAAGGAACTATAACATGAGTATGATCAATAAGAAGAGGTAATATGGCTCTTGAAACAAAAGAAAATATCACCCTGCTCTAAGGTTTCTTAGATTAGTCTTAGTTTATTCTAGAATGATCGTTAGGAAGAGGAACTTTGACTCTTAAACACTCATTTTAATTGTAAATGTAAGCAAGATTTTTTTCTAAAAAAAAAATTAAACTAAAATCTTTTATATATTGTTTATAGAAAACTCCTTCATGTTTTTTGTTAAGTAGTTTAGTGATTAGACACACACCTTAAAGTCTTTTATATTTATTTAATAATTTATTGTATGATGTTTTCAAGTATAAGTATGATATTTATTTTATTGACATAAAGTATGTTGTGAAAAACGATGTCAAGAACAAAATATAATAGGAATTAGGGAAGATGAGAAGAACACAAGAATTGGTTATAACTGCTATTCTTTTACTTTTTCTTAAAACAAGATTACAAGTTTACAAGAATAACAAATAATCTCTCTCACCCTAAATTAGGATTTGCAGCTTAGCAATGATGAGAGACTAGTATGCTATTTATAATAAAACCTAACATACTAACTAATGGGCTTTTGCCACAAGGCCCATTACACAAGCCAACTTAACAAACAAGCTAACTTAACAAATTAGGGTTTAAACACTAAAACCTAATTTAACATGCTAACAACCCTAGCATCTTCGACACAAGCATGTGAACAACCTTCGACTTCATGCTTAATCTTGTCGAACCAAGAAGCTACCCTTCGGCCATACTAGATTTCGATCCAATATCTCACAAATCGCCACCTTGGATCTAACTCTACAACATCAAGGGAACAAACTAGCTTTCTTCATGCAGCTTTATCAACTGCATACAGTGGAAAAACTAGCAACTCAGCAATGTCTTGGTGATCATATCAGCAGCATTATCTTCAGTCGAAACCTTCAGCACTTGGACTTCTCCACGCTCGATTACTCCTCTGACGAAATGCAGCCTCACATCAATGTGCTTAGCTCGCTCATGATAGGCTGAATTCTTCGACAGGTGTATTGCACTTTGACTATCACATTTAACAGTGATACCTCGACCTTGAAGTTTCATCTCCTTCGCAAAACCTTCAAGCCACAATGCTTCTTTCACAGCTTCAGTTAAGGCAATATACTCTGCTTCAGTGGTTGATAGAGCAACAACCTTCTGAAGTGTTGCTTTCCAACTAATTGCACTGCCAAACATAGTGAAAACATATCCAGAAATAGATTTTCTGGAATCCATACAACCTGCATAATCAGAGTCGACATATCCTTCAATTGCTGCTTTACTATCTTCACCCAAGGCTCCGCCATAAATTAGGACTCTATTTAGAGGCCCATTTATGTACCTTAAAATCCACTTCGATGTTTGCCAGTGAGCCTTTACAGGGTTTGCCATGTACCTGCTTACAAGACTTACTGCATATGCTATGTCGGGTCTAGTACAGACCATAGCATACAATAAAGAACCAACTATATTAGCATATGGGATGCTATTCATATAGGTTCTTTCGACATCAGTACTAGGACATTGATCAATACTTAGCTTGAATTGAGGGTTTGTTGGAGTCACAACTGGCTTCGAATTCGACATACCAAACTTTTCGAGAATCTTCCGTAGATATGCCTCTTGAGATAAGCATAACTTCGACTTCTTTCTATCTCTTCGAATGTCAATTCCAAGAATCCTGGAAGCAGCTCCCAGATCCTTCATATCGAACTCCTTATTAAGTTCAGCCTTCACCCTCGTCACATCTTCAACATTGTTGCTTGCTATGAGAATATCATCCATATAAAGCAAAAAAATAACAAATGAATTACCAGGTCAAAATCTGAAGTAAACGCAGTGGTCGAACTGACTTCTAATGAAACTTATGCGTGCCATGAACTTGTCGAATCTCGTATTCCACTATCGAGGAGATTGTTTCAGCCCATACAAAGATCTCTTTAACTTGCACACATAATCTTCCTTCCCCTTTTCGACATACCCTTCAGGTTGCCTCATCAGGATCGTTTCATCTAGACCACCATACAAGAACGCAGTCTTCACATCCATCTGTTCCAGTTCAAGATCGAACTGTGCCACCATGGCAAGCAACATTCGAATGGACCTATGCTTCACAACAGGAGAAAACACATCATTGAAGTTGATACCTTCTTTCTGAGTGAAACCCCTTGCAACTAACCTTGCCTTGTATCTTTTCGACGTCACTCCTTCAATTCCTTCCTTAACTTTGAAAATCCATTTACAGCTGACTAACCTAGCCCCAACAGGTTTCTTGATCAGTTCCCAAGTATGATTATCATGAAGAGATTTCATCACATCATCCATGGCCTTCAGCCATTCAGTCTTATTTTGACTCCTCATAACTTCCTTGTAGTCTCTAGGTTCTTTGTCTAGAACCTCACTTGCAGAGATTAAGGCATAAGCTATAAGATCTGCATATCCAAGTCTCTGAGGTGGATTGATGGCTTTTCTCGACCTATCTCTTGACAATAGGTAGTCATCGACAATTTCCTCAATTTCCTCAGCATCTTTTGCTTCTTCTTCGACTTCATCAGGGATATGCAATTCAGCATCAACATGCTCCACCTCAACATGAATCTCTACCTGTTCCAGCTCTTTGTCAAATGTTTCTGCATTTTGACCAACATCGGTTTTATTAAAAGCCATTTCAGCTTCATTGAAAACTACATCTCGACTGTTGATACACCTCCTGTGACCTGGCTCTAGGCACCATAGCCTATAAGCTTTGACTCCTTCAGGGTATCCCATGAACATGCATTTCAGAGCTCTAGGTTCGACCTTGTCTTGCCTAATGTGAGCATAGGCTACGCAGCCAAATACTCTCAGTTTTTCGAGATTTGGTGGATGTCCCGACCAAACTTCTTCAGGTGTGTTCATATCTAACGTTGTCGAAGGACATCTGTTTATCAGATATGTTGCTGTCGAAACAGCCTCAGCCCAGAACACCTTCTTTAACCCCGCACTAGTCAACATGCATCTGACTCTCTCCAAAATAGTTCGATTAAATCTTTCAGCCAAACCATTTTGTTGTGGAGTACCTGCAGTAGTTCTGTGCCTTGCAATACCAGAGGCAGCACAAAAACTGTCGAATGCCTCATTGCAAAATTCAAGGCCATTGTCGGTTCTCAACCTCTTGACCTTTCTGCCAGTCTGATTTTCAATCAGAGTCTTCCAACTTTTGAAATTCTCAAAAGTTTCATCCTTAGTCTTCTGGATGAATACCCATAATTTTCTGGAATAATCATCTACTATGGATAGAAAATACCTTGCTCCTGAATGTGATGGACACCTTGCAGGCCCCCAAAGATCAGCATGGATGTAATCAAGGAATCCATGTGTTCTTTGTTTGCCTTTGTTGAACTTCACTCTGCAAGATTTTCCAAGTACACAGGGTTCACAAAACTTCAGCTTTTCGACTCTGTCTCCACCTAGCAGATTTTGTTTCCCTAATTCGACCAAACCCCTTTCACTGACATGGCCCAATCTCATGTGCCAGATTTCTGTCTTCGACAAAGGTTTCGTGGATGCAACATTTGTCGAACCACTTACAACTTCAGCCTCAAGGGTATACAAGCCTTGTTTCTTCACGCCTCTCAAGACTTCCTTCGAACCCTTCATGACTCTTAGGATACTTTTCTCTCCTTGGAAAACATATCCTTTCTTGTCGAATTCACCAAGAGAAAGTAGATTTCTCTTCAAATCAGGAACATACATGACTTCAGTCAACAACCTTATTGACTCATCATGGAGTTTGAACCTCACATATCCAACACATGCAATCTTGCAAGCCTTGTTGTTTCCCAGCAATACTGATCCACCATCTTGATCACATAATTCCTCGAACAAGTCTTTGTTTGGAGTCATGTGCCAAGTGCAACCTGAATCCATAATCCACTCTCTTCTCGAGTCACTGCTTGAAACCACAAGAACATCAGACGATTCGAAATCATCATGAACAATGGCTGCATTGCCATTATCCTTACCTCCATGATCTTTCAGGCATTCAGGGCACACCTTTCTTGTGTGACCCTCCTTCTTACAATGATAGCATCGAATGCCATATGCTTCGCCACTGTAAGACTTCGACTGGCTTTTGCCCTTCTTCTTGTCAAACTTACCATCCTTTCGTAAGAGTTTTCCTTTACCGGCCAAACCTTCGCCAACGGTCAAAGGTTTATGCTCCTTTTGTTCGTTCAGGTCCTTTGAATATAGGGCTGATTGAACTTCTTCAAAGGTCAGGGACTCCCTTCCATACAGGAGAGTTTCTTTGAAGTGAACATGTGATCGAGGCAAAGCGCATAATAGTAACAGCGCTTGATCTTCATCATCGATCTTTACATCAATATTTTCAAGATCAAGAATCAGCTTGTTGAACATATCCAACTGCTCAGCCAACACTTTGTCTTCAACCATCTTGAATGAATACAAAGCCTGCTTCAGGTAGAGTCGATTTACCAGCGATTTGGTCATATACAAACTTTCAAGTTTTGCCCATAACCCTGATGTCGTCGTTTCCTTTGTTACCTGTCTGAGAACCTTATCACCAAGGCTCAACAAAATTGCGTTTTGTGCCTTCTCGATCATAGTCGTCTTCTCCGCTGCCATTAATGCAACATTCATGGGTGACTCTCCCTTCAACGCTTCCAAACAACCTTGTTGAACCAGTAGGGCTTTCATCTTCAAGCGCCACAGACCGAAATCATTCACTCCGGTGAACTTTTCAATCTCATACTTTGTTGACGACATCTTCTCCACATTCACCGCACCAATTTGTTATGAAAAACGATGTCAAGAACAAAATATAATAGGAATTAGAGAAGATGAGAAGAACACAAGAATTGGTTATAATTGTTATTCTTTTACTTTCTCTTAAAACAAGATTACAAGTTTACAAGAATAACAAATAACCTCTCTCACCCTAAATTAGGATTTGCAGCTTAGCAATGATGAGAGACTAGTATGCTATTTATAATAAAACCTAACATACTAACTAATGGGCTTTTGCCACAAGGCCCATTACACAAGCCAACTTAATAAACAAGCTAACTTAACAAATTAGGGTTTAAATTAAACATTAAAACCTAATTTAACATGCTAACAATCCTAGCATCTTCGACACAAGCATGTGAACAACCTTCGACTTCATGCTTAATCCTGTCGAACCAAGAAGCTACCCTTCGGCCATACTAGAGTTCGATCCAATATCTCACAAAGTACAATACTAGCTCATAAACACTATATGATATAACTACTTGGAAACAACAAATTCATGTTGAACATAGATATAATGCAATTTTTTTATGCAACACTCATATAAAATATGGTCACATGTACAAATTATGAGGTTGGATAAAAAATATAAAAATTATGAGGTATTTCATATCAGTTGAAACTAACAAATGTATGTGCAATTTGTGCTACATAAATTATAACTTTAATACAATTTTTTAGTCATGTATCTTAACCTCAAGATTCATTTTGGTCCTCTAATTTAAAAAAATCTACACTGGTCTCTTAACTCTTCAAAACGTACCATATTAGTTATTTTCGTTAAATTAGCGACGGATTTAGTGATATTTTTTGAATTTACAATTTTGTATTGGATTTTATTTATTAACATTTCTGTTACAAAATCTTTTTATAAGTATTTTACTTTATATTTCAATTATTTTTTTTTATTATATTTGTTTGTAGGTTAGAACTAAAAATATTGATAAAGATTCAAGGAATATTTCATTTTTTATTTACTTTCTTCTTCATTTTCATATATTATTGTATAGGAGTGAGTAAAATTTTTTATGGTTTGAATCAATATTTGATTTATTTATAAAATAAAAAATTATGTTTGATAATTTTGTAACACATTTTCTTGTGCTTTATAAGTAAGAGGTTAGAAAAGAAAATAATTAAGAATTTAATATTTTAAAATTTATTTTATAAAATTTATTTGAGTCAAGTGTCTTAATACATCAAGGCTTATTTAAGTCTCTCAAAATAATTAATTAGACTCTCGTATACTTTATACATAACCTAAAAATAAAACACACTTAAATGGGAAACTGCCTCTTTAATAAATAAAAATAGTTATTATTAATTTTAGTTTTATATTCTTAAAATTTTGTTTCGTAATTAATATATTGTCCATTTAATATCAAAATTGAAATTTAGTTAAATTTGAATCATATAAATATTATAAAATTCAAAAATTAAATTAAATTAAAGTATAATTATATTTTCTTTTAAAAAAGAGATGACCGACAAGAGGAAAGGTTGAAGAGTAACTTGTAATTGTCGAGGTGGGTCATATGAGATATATTGTACATCTCATGGATGGCCGAAAGTTGAAGGTTGCGTGAGGACATGAGTGAACCTATCGATTGCGGCAGCCAAAGTCGTCTTTAATAATTCGATAACAATGTTCAAATAAAAATACACTCGTATTAAACAAAATATAGAAAAATTATTTTAAAAAGTATTATTTATTTAAATTGTAAAGAAATAAATAATTTAACTATTATTTCTTCTAATTTTAATTTTTAAATAAAATAAAATTATATAAATAATTTTATAATTTCCTTTTTATATAAAATTAATTATATATACTAAAAATGTCATATACTTTAAAACTAGAGAAATATTTCATAACTCATTGATATTAGAATATTTTTCAAAAAGTATTACAACATTTATTAATTTATATAATAAAAATTATTTATTTAAATGTATTAAATTTATTATAACATCTTGTGTCAAAGAGATATCTAACATTATTTAAAATTATATAATATATATAATAATTATATTTATTTATGTTATTAATTAATTTTAAGGCATGTCTCTTCTCTTCACTGGCCCAGCTATAACGGGAGTAGTAAGAACCACTATGTTAGATTTTAGGCACCTTTGCATTTTTTATGGAGGGAAAATGCAAAGTATAAGCTGATGTTGTAAAAAAATTTATAATCAATGATATTTTACACTTTATTTTCAATATTGTTGTTAGATTAAATTTTAAATTTTTTTGGCTAATAAGTGGATGCGTGGGTATTAGGATTTTCAATTGGCTAAACTTTATGAAATGTGGTTTACAATTTGAATAAGTAGGGAAATTAATGATTTTTGGTGCCTTGCTTGAAGCTCAAGGTTGAAGCTTGAATT